>NC_061842.1:15393519-15406019 GCF_019202785.1 Penaeus chinensis
TTGCTGTTATTATTTATCGTCATTATTTTTTTTTTTTCGCTGATTATATTGTCCCATCAGATTTATTGGATAACCTTGGGCGGCGTTAATGGTCCAAGTGACGGTATGTGAGATCATTAGTTTTACCTTTATATGCTGATTTTTAATTTTTTTATTATTTTTTTTTTTCATGTGCTATCTATACAGTATTTTATCGTCTTTGATGTAGTAATTTTTTGTACTTTCTTTTTTCCGTATGGATTTTGAAAAACAAAATTGGTTAGAGGCCATTAAGATTATGACGGCGGTGGCAGAGCAAGAGTAATGGCGGTAGCTCCTTGCGCTCCTGCGTTATGCTTCTGCGATGGGAAAGCGCGTAGAAAGCTAAACTGGAGGAAGACATTACCTCTTCTTTTTCAGATTTGTAATTTGTTCAGTACGGTAAGGTAGAACTTAACTAGCAACGTGTTTTTTTTTTTTTTTTGAAGGTGGTCAAGTAAAACTTAACTGGAGGAAAATGTCACTTGCTTATTTTTAAAAACGAATTTGTATTTTCTAAATTGTTCAATTCAGTACGGTTGAACTAGACCTGTTTATTTTATTTGGAGCGATTCGTTCAATTTCACAAGATAGATTGGAGGAAGTACCTACCTCATCTTTATTTATATATATAAATATATATTTGTTTTATTTGTAATTAGTTTAATCGAAGGGAGCGAACTCTGAACTTTGGCTCTGGGTTGAACCTTAGTATTGAAGTTGACTGTTACTTAATGCACTCTGATATTGTCCGCTTTAGTATCGCCATAATTTCCTTACGAGCATCTGCGGGAGAGGAGGGGAGGAGCTGAAATAAATGAGGAAGAGGGATGAAGGAGCAAATGGAAGGGGGAGGAAGAAAGAGAGGAAGAGGGATGAAGGAGCAAAAGAAAGAAAAAGGGAGAAGGGAAGACGGGCGAAAGGGCTCTGTCATATAGGCCTGAGTCGGACGCGTTGGCTTCAAAAATTCATCTCGATAGTTACTTTCTGCGGCGTTGCTCGTGGTTCCCGGCCATTTGTAATTGCGGCGCGCGGTTGAAGAGCGTGTGCTTTGGTTATGCTGGTGGGGATGGAACAGGTGAGGGGCAGGGGAGGGGGGGGGGAGAAATAAGGGAGAGGGATGAAGGAGTAAAGGGGAAGGAGAACGATGAAAACCGAGGAGAGAGGTGAAGGAGAGGAGGGGAGGAGATGATAGAAATAAGGGCGAAAGGGCAAATGAAAGAAGGAAGAAAGAGGGGAAAAGGATGAAGGAAAAAGAGGAGGAGGACGGTAAAAAGAGAGAAGGGGAGGAGACAAAGGCGGAAGGAGAAAGAGGAAAATAAAGAAAGGGAAGATAAAAAAGGAGGACAAGGAAGAGAGGCTCAAGACGATTTTGAAGAACGAATAAAGAAAACGGAGAAGAAACGGTAAAAGATCAAGAAAAAAAAAAAACGAAATTGATAACGGCGATAATGTAGTTTTCTTGTGATGGAAATGATGATTCAACAAGGCCCAGTAAAAAAATATATTACAAGAAGTAGAAGAAGTAATAATAATAAAACAAAGCAATCCAAAGAGCCCAGAGGAGGCGGGCGTGCAATGGGGTCCTGATTGATGGCGCTGGCTGACATTTTGGACACGGAGAAGGGCGGCGAGATTAAGAGTAATGCATATTTATTTACTTTGCTTGTGTGTGTGTGTGTGTGTGTGTGTGTGTGTGTGTGTGTGTGTGTGTGTGTGTGTGTGTGTGTATGTATGTGTATGTGCATGTGCATGTGCATGTGCATGTGCATGTGCATGTGCATGTGCATGTGCATGTGCATGTGCACGTGCACGTGCATGTGCATGTGCATGTGCATGTGCATGTGCATGTGCATGTGCATGTGCGTGCGTGTGTGTGTGTGTGTGTGTGTGTGTATGTGCACGTGTTATGTGAAGTGAACATCGAATTTCCGGCAACGCAATCCGCCAACATTAATTTCTTTAAAATGCTGCAAGGTAAATGTTTTAATATCCATTACTTTAGAACATTAGTTTTACATTAAAATGATATAATTATCGTGGCTATTTCATTGAGGTTCAATATTTGCTCAATTTAATTTCGTAGCGTTGTCTGCCCGTGGTTCTATAGAGGCAGAAAGGTTAAGCACTTGCAGGGTGTGTCCCAGTTTAGTGAACAATGACTGATAAGAAATTAAAATAAGGTTATTGTAAATTTTATCACCGCGATTAAAACTAACCTTGACTTCAGAACATAGATTCTTACCCCACGAGCGCACAGTAGATGTAAACAGTGACTGATGAAATACTTGGAAAATCAGGCATCAGAATCACATAAAAAAAAAAAAAAATTGGAAGTAGACATTCATACTAATTGTATGGACATGAACTCTTTTGAAAACTTGATGTATAGTTATAATAATAGTAATGATAATGATGATGTTAATAATAATAACTAGTAATAATGGTGATGATGATGATAATAATAATAATAATGATAATAATAATCATAACAATAATAGTAATAATAACAATGATAATGATGATAGCATTTTATTATTCATAGTAATAACAAAAATAATGGTAATGATTACCAATATTATTATAAAAATAATAACAAAAATGATAATGATGATGATAATGATAATAATAATGATAATAATAATCATAACAATAATAGTAATAATAACAATGATAATGATGATAGCATAATATTATTCATAGTAATAACAAAAATAATGGTAATGATTACCATTATTATTATAAAAATAATGTAGTAATGAAAATGAAATGGATAGTTAAAAGAATATGGCGATTCTCCCTCCCCCTCCCTCCCCTCTCCCATCTCCCCTCGCCTCGACCCGAATTCCCAGGAGGACGCGAGAGGAGGGAGTCCTTGAGAAAACACAGACCTTTGGTGTGTGTTTACGTTCCTAGTGATCGCGCAGGAGACACATGACACCCATTTGCATGAAATACGGGGGCTGAGGTAGTCGTTGGGGCGCCCTTGGGATTTGCGTCGTTTGGAGGTGGGTAATGTGTTCGGATTTGAACACTCAACTCTCACTCTCTCTCTCTCTTTCTCGCTCTCTCGCTCTCTCTCTCTCTCACTCTCACTCTCACTCTCACTCTCACTCTCTCCCTCTCCCTCTCTCTCTCTCTCTGTCTATCTCTCCCTCTCCCTCTCTCTCTCCCTCTCCCTCTCCCTCTCCCTCTCCCTCTCCCTCTCTCTTTCTTTCTTTCTTTCTCTCTCTCTCTCTCTCTCTCTCTCTCTCTCCTCTCTCTCTCTCTCTCTCTCTCTCTCTCTCTCTCTCTCTCTCTCTCTCTCTCTCTCTCTCTCCCTCCCCCTCTCCCCCCCTCCCTCTCCCTCTCCCCCCCCTCCCTCCTTCCCTCTCCCTCTCCCCCTCTCTCTCTCTCTCTCTCTCCTCTCTCTCTCTCTCTCTCTCTCTCTCTCTCTCTCTCTCTCTCTCTCTCTCTCTCTCTCTCTCTCTATCTCTCTCTATCTCCCTCCCTCTCCCTCCCCCTCCCCCTCCCCCTTCCTCTCCCCCTCCCTCCTTCCCCCTCTCTCTCTCTCTCTCTCTCTCTCTCTCTCTCTCTCTCTCTCTCTCTCTCTCTCTCTCTCTCATTCTCTCTCTCATTCTCTTTCACTCACTCACTCACTCACTCTCACTCTCTCTCTCTCTCTTCCTTCCCCTCCCCCTCCCCCCTCTCTCTACTCTCTCTCTCTCTATCTCTCCCCTTCCTCCCTCCCTCCCCCCCCCCTCTCTCTCTCTCTCTCTCTCTCTCTCTCTCTCTCTCTCTCTCTCTCTCTCTCTCTCTCTCTCTCTCTCTCTCTCTCTCCTCTCCCTCTCCCTCCCTCCCTCCCTCCCTCCCTCCCTCCCTCCCTCCCTCCCTCCCTCCCTCCCTCCCCCACTCCCCCCCTCTCTCTCTCTCATCATCACCATCTAGAGGATTATAAAAGAGAGATAAATACGGATTTTGACTCAGGATTGAGGCGTTATAATCGTAGTTGATTCCCAGGCAGTGCGCGTCGTGTCCTCCCCTGGCTCCTGCAGTCCGCTTTGCTAGGCCGTGAATTGAGTGTTAACATCTCTATGGCTTTTGTTATCTAGGCCTATGTTACTTTGTACGTAATGCTGGCTTAAGGATTTGATCTCCGGTCTTTTTTTTTTTTATCATCTATCGTCGCTTTTTACCCCATCCATCCTACCATCATCCTTCACTTTCTCTATTTTTTGTCTTCGATATTTCTCTGCTTTCTTGCAGTGTTTAAGTCTTCTCTTTCGAAATCAAAAGTGATATGGAAGAACAATCAGCTAATTGGACTGTCAAATAGACACCAAACTAGAAATCTAGTATTCCAGAATAGACCAAATATCAAACTTTTTATTATCTATTTATAATATTCTAGAATTGAGCAAATAAGAATATTTGTATTTTCATATCGTATATACACCTTTCAACTCATACTTTCCTTCCATTCCCATTTCAAGCGTATTTTGGCGAGGTTCTTCTTTCATCCTGCGCTTAGTCCAAAGTTGTGTTTACTTGGCGGGATTCGCCGGAGCGGTCCGAGTCAGAGCCAGCTGATCGATTGTAAACAAATAGCGGTACGAAGTCGAGACGAGGTAATAACCATACAGTTTGGTTATTGTGAAGAATATTCGTGATCTTTTGTGGAAATGCTCAGTAGTTTTGTTATTGTTAATTTTTGGTAATGATTTGGTGTCACTTGTCATCCACTTGTAATTAATTGTTATTTATTAGCCACGTCGAGTCCAACTCCCCTTGTTCCCATCTGGCGTCACAACCCACCCCATGAAAAGTTGAAATATCTTGAAATTTACGGTTGAGCAATTCGACTAAGATGTCTACAGCGCAGCTCAAGATATCTTGAAAATGCAGATTGCTTTAACTAGCTCAAAAGCAATTCAAGGTGAAAGAATAGGTACAATAAGAATATTCAAGAGGTGTGATAGCCGTCGGGCAAGATGATGTATGTTGGAAGGGTGTTGATTTCACTTTTAGAAAGATACCACGCCTTTTCGCGATATCTATTTGCGTTTATCATGGTGTAATGGTTATCTTGCTTTGCTTCGGATACACCACCTCCGCTAACAATACACCACAACACAACACGGCACACCAAACCGCACCATACCGCATCACTACACAAGAGACCCACTCAACACTACTGCAGCATTCCCACCGCCAAAGTCATTACTGTTATATTTAAACACCTACTCTCGCAAGGAATAAGTAGGAAAGAGCCGGGAGTAATTGTCAGGGTCAAAAATCTATGACGGATCTTCAAGCATTATGTCTGAAGAAAGGCTCTGTTTAACCGACTCGTTGCGTGTGTATATAATTTGGAGTCGACACTCAGGTTTGATTGGTATTGTTATTATAGTGTTAATATTGGAGATTATATATAAAGACGTGAATTGATAGTTTAGTATTTTGGCTTTTACTTTTTTCAGTTGCAGGATTATGGTCAGTATAATTCACAGTTCATTATAAATGCAATGCTTAACGAACCGTTACCGGATATAGCTTGAATGAACAGGCGATAGTTTGGCGGATGGACAATATTACATGGCAGTTCATTTTTATAAGTAATTTTCACAGGGATATTAGCGTCAAAATATTTTTGGTTAGACTGTTTTGAACGTTTTGAGGTCAAAAAGCTGCAGGGCCTTTATTGGCTTGAAGAAATAATAAATAAATTGAACAGCACAATGCACAGCAACGTGTCTTGCAGTGTCAGGTGAATTGGATAATGAACATATTTTACCAATACCGTTCGTGGCAATGATCGATTCTTGGTCATTTACTCACCACGACCCGTGGAAGTTTGCTTCTGGCTCAGTCTAAGATATCTAAATATATTGGATCAGTCCGCGTGTCTGTCCATGGGCGCGCACGATATCGCGACTTGCGTGGCCGCTCTCTCCTTCCTGCTTCAGGATTGGGGTCTCTCTATCCTCCATGCATGTGCCTTTCTAACCCCATGCCTCTGATACATTAAGACCTATTGACTCAGTGTCTGGAGCGTCACTAATGCGATTTCTGGAACTTCCTGGACTAAGAATAGCCACATCATTCGCAAGGCTAGTTGAGCCAGCCGAGACTCCAGAATAAACGTCCAATGCATGATTAAAATATCTCAGGGGTTAGAAATATCAGAAGCGTCTTACGTTAGCTTCTCTGGAAAGTAGTATATGCTCTTCAGATTGGATTAAAGCTGTAATTGACCTGCAGTATAATTGTTCTCATCCGAAAACAACTGCCAGTAGTAAAAGCACCGTGCCGTTTCCTTCTCCGTGCGTGTCTGAGGGAACTGGAGCGCTAAAAGAAATAGACAGCTTCTTTGTGGAGGTTACAGGAGGATATCACGTGACTTGGTATTTGAATAATGGCACTTCCGCATGAATATTTTTAAAGATTATTATGCTTCCGCGGAAGGCTCGAACCACATACTCGTCTATGATAATGTTGTGTGTCCGCCTTCCTCACCACAAGACCACATGTCACATGTGAGCGGGCCACGTGTCATGTCATCTTTGGGTGATTTTCTGCTCCGTCTCGTGAAGGAAAGCCGTGAATCCTTCTTGTTCTGAACCTTTTGCGGTAACATTAGTTGTTTCAATGTCATTTATTAGGATCTACAACGCTTTTAAGAAATATAACGATCGAAATTATAGAAAATGTAACCATATGAAAAATGATTTTTGTGTTTAAAATCATGTCGTCGAGTCTCAAATGAAGATAATTGTATGTTCATCACACATGCCAGTTACGCCATGCGAGAAGAGTTTCATTAGTATGCAAAAGCCGTGTGGACAGGGTGTCATGGACCGCGAATGGCTCGTTATCGTTTATTCCTCTACTGCATCAGCGGCATGGTCCTGGTTTTTTTTTTCTTTCCTCCTCCTCCACCTTCGCCTCCGCCTCCTCCTCCTCCTCCTCCTCCTCCTCCTCCTCCTCCTCCTCCTCCTCCTCCTCCTCCTCCTCCTCCTCCTCCTCCTCCTCAACTTCCACCTCCACCTCCTCCTCCTCCTCCTCCTCCTCCTCCTCCTCCTCCTCCACCTCCTCCTCCTCCTCCACCTCCTCCACCTCCACCTCCTCGTCCTCTTCCTCCTCCTCCTCCTCCACCTCCTCCACCTCCTCCTCCTCCTCCTCCTCCTCCTCCTCCTCCTCCTCCTCCTCCTCCTCCTCCTCCTCCTCCTCCTCCTCCACGTCCTCCTCCACGTCCTCCTCCTCCCCCTCCTCCCCCCCTCCTCCTCCTCCTTCACGTCCTCCTCCGCCTCCTCCTCCTCCCCCTCCTCCCCCACCATCGCCTCCTCCTCCTCCTCCTCCTCCTCCACCTCCACCTCCACCTCCTTCACTTCCATCTCCTTCTCCTCCTCCTCCTCCTCCTCCTCCTCCTCCTCCTCCTCCTCCTCCTCCTCCTCCTCCTCCTCCTCCTCCTCCTCCTCCTCCTCCACCACCACCACCTCCTCCACTTCCATCTCCTCCTCCTCCTCCTCCTCCTCCTCCTCCTCCTCCTCCTCCTCCTCCTCCTCCTCCTCCTCCTCCTCCTCCACCACCACCTCCTCCACTTCCATCTCCTCCTCCTCCTCCTCCTCCTCCTCCTCCTCCACCTCCTCCTCCACCCTCCTCGTCCTCCCATCTCCTCCTCCTCTCTCCTCCTCCATCTCTCTCCTCATCCCCTCTCCTCCTCCTCCATTCTCCTCCTCGTCTCTCCTATTCTCTCCATTTCCTCTCCTCTCTCCTCCTCCTTCCCTCTCCTCCTCCTCTCTCCTATTCTCTCCTTTTTCTCCTCCTCTCTCCTCCTCCTCCCCTCTCCTCCCCCCTCCTCTTCCCTACTCTTTCTCTTCCTCTTCCTTCTCCTTTCTATTCATCCCAACTCCCTCCGTTTTCAGAGTATTGCATTCGATGTTTGCTTGTTAAGCCGTGTCAAGATCAGCTAGATTGTACCATCCCTTTCAAAGTTTTGGTATTCAACTTGTAGCTTGGTTCAATATGAACTGTTTTTAGAGAATGGAGGTGGAATTATTGCAAGTACGAAGCTTTAGTATAACAGTTTGAATGACTACGATACAGAATGACGAATTAGTACGCTGTCTGCATTTCACTCAAGCACATGTCCATGAATTAAAGGCTGACATTAACAGGCGGAATGAAGAACACAAAGACATGACATCTTGGCTGACGTCATTGGTGAATATCTCAGTGGAGATGCAACGCTCCGGAAGTGGTAGCAGTTGTGTGATGCAAACCTTCTGCGAGAATGAGATTTTTTTCGGGGAATTATAGTAGGAAAACAAGCAAATGGACACGTTCACTTGCACGCCTTCAAAGGAAAAAGGAGCTACTTCACCTATCGCACCCTAGTCGTGACGCAAAGACGCAGGTGCTGTAGGCGGCCAACACCACTTTCGTCGTGCCCTGACTTGCACCCGGATGCATGATTTAGATTCAGAGTACGTTTTGTGTATGACGCTTGCGATTCTATTGATCAATTATTGTACTCACTTTATTAGTATCTATGCTTACTCCATCTGGGATCAAAGTTTCCTTATTTACCAGTTTTGTATGATATATATTTATTTATTTATTTATTTTTGATAGCGTTAAGTATTTATTTCTTATTTTTTATTGTTTTTATGATATGCGACGACCTACTGATCACCAGCTCGTGATACTGAACTTTGTAGAAACATGTCGCTCAAAAAAGAGATCGTAGTGACATCGCTTTACTTATTTTTTTTTTACGGTGGCGAAGTAACACTGGACAAATTGATGATGATTAATGAAAGGGTGACAGGTTGGTGATGATCATTATTGCCAGTCATCTCGAAAATTTGAAGTCCATCTTCGTATTGGCATGGAAACCGACTGCAGCAGCGTCCGCAGAAGGAAATAAGAAAACCGGATTGTTATCTGGTATAAGGGACGCGATGGAATTAATTCCCCTGACGGATTTATGAGTATTTATATCACAGAAAGGATATTTTTCACTCCTCTCCTTGATTTAGGATATTATGATCCCCAAGAGACTTCAGGTGATTCACATAATGAGATTGGCCTTATTAGATGTGATTGAAAATATGAAATATTCCAGTTTTACCCCAAGCGATTATGCCAAAAGGGTAACCTCTGCTAAGTATATATCATTAAATTATTTTCCCTTGCCTGTCTTAATAAGACCTTAGATCACAGAGTTATTAATTTGTCTGCAATCAGTCTGTGATAAACAGTTTGTCATTTGTCTTGGTGATCATTCTTTTGACATAGAGTTCAGCAGAGCAAAATTATTTGATGAAATGCAGAATTTATTTAATTTGTGTCAATTTATGCGATTTACATATAGCTGTATTGTTTATTGTGATGATGTATTCTTTCACATGTATTATAAGTTTCGCTATTTCACGAACAAAGAAAATTTATGGAATATATTTAATATAAATGCGTATCCACAATCGGTGCAGTGGTGTGAGGTACTGACATAAATTTAGGCCTTTATGAACGAAATTAAAGTGCTTTGTAGCCTATGGACTGTTAGCTTTGAGAACAAACTCTAATTTATGTTAAAGAGACCGAAAGCTAGATTTAATTAAGTGTAAGAATGATAGTCACGTGCAGAATCTGACCGATACCCTGAATTTCAAAATATATTTTTTAAACCGTTACTAGATTACTCGCTCGTGTGACATGTTTCAATCGATCACGCTTTTGTAAGAAGCCAAAACAAAAGTTTTTTTATTTAGGTTTAAATAAATTTGATATACAGTGTTATTAGCAATGGTATTATAAATCGCATCAATTCCGTATGCATCCTGTATATCTCGTTTTTTTGATTTAATAAAAAAAAAGCTAGGCGTTGGAATTGATGATATTAAACATTTCGGTTTGTTGGAATTTTGTTCATGTAAAGTATATGTACATGGATTTTTGTAGATATATCTAAATCTTATGTGTAAGGCAGAAAGAAAACGTCTTATGCGAAATAAGGTTATTGTAAGATAGAACAAAAGTGTCGAAATTCTCCGGGCTTTCATTTTCATGTCTACTAGTAAATTTTGTATGAGCATTTGTATGCATATTCATACGTACAGTATATACTCGTGTGTTCTGTTGGTTAACTTTCTTCATCAATGCCTGGCCGCTGTATTTACTCTGCATAACTCAGGCCTAGCACTCAGGAGGCTAAGCCATGCGTTGATCTCCATGATATTGTGTGCATTATTAATATAACTTGTCTTTATGGTTAGGTGAGTTTGAATATGAATATGAATTTATAAGCATGAGCATATTCATTTTTCCTTATATTTTTTTAGAATATTAAGTTTTCCGCGTTGTGATTTTTTCCTCTTGTTACTCCTCTTCATCTGAATTTTACTTTTCCTTTCTCTTCATCCTGAATCTACACCACTACCACTGCTACCACCTCATTTTGCCGCCACCACATCTCTCTTCTACCTCCGTTATCCCCCTTTCCCCTCATTTCCTCCCCACTTCCTTCCACTTCCGTTTTTTCCCCTCGCACCTCCCCTATTCTCACGCCGTGCTCTTCGCCCTCTTAATTCCACTCTTAAGGTCTTTAATTTTTTTTTTTTTTTTTTTTTTTTTTTTTGGGGGGGGGAGGGAGCTACACTTGCGGGCGTGTGGGAAACATCGCTACTTCCTTCCCTACTTGTGTAAATTCACCCGTGTTTTTTTTGGTTTTTTTTCTGTTCCTGGCGTTTTCTTGTTATGTTTGCGTTGTCTTGTAAAATGTTTGTTAGTTTTGTGTTTTTTTTTAATGTTTATTTTCTTGTCTATATTTGCCTTTTCTTGTTGTTTTTTTTTTTTCATTTTCTTTATTTCCTTACTTCGGTCGTATCTCTTTTTTTTATTCCCTATTTATGTGGCTAGGCTTCTAAACCGCGATTATTACTCTTTTCTCTTCTAAGCACAAAGGATTATAAACAAGAAAGGAAAAACAAGAAAAACGAAGAAAATGGAAAATGGACATCATAAGCATATTTAGTATATTAGTACACTTTCCCGTCCTTCGTCACAGTTACGTTGTCGGTTGAGGGATGCTTTTCATCTCCTTCCTCTTCCCTTGCCCGCTCCCTTCCTCCTTCCTCCTCTTCCCTTATCCGTTCCCTCCCTTTTCCGTGACCCCCTTCCTCCCCCCCCCCTTACCCCGTTCATCTACATTACTTTTTTTATGTCTCTCCACTTCCGCATTTACCTTTGGTACTTCAGTAATAATGGTTATGGTGATGGGAACTGCAGGGCACATGCGATTTATATGGGTGTGTACATTTAGAGTTTTTATACGCTTTTTTTTAGATATTGTTATGATCATCACCGCCATCATCGCCATCGTCGTCACCGTCACCATCACCATCACCATCACCCTCCTCCTCCTCCTCCTCATCATCATCATCATCATCATCATCATCATCATCATCATCATCATCATCATCATCATCATCATCATCATCATCATCAATCATCATCTTTTTCGTCTTCACCTTCTTTATCATTAACTTACCATTATTGTTATCATGAACAACAAGAAAGGAACAAATGATTGCAGGTGTTTCATTCTTTCTTTGTTCATATTTCGTACTCGGGTTGTACTTACTCTGTTCTTACAAGTTTATGAACGAAAAGTAGACACAAAGTTCAGTTATAGTGCGCTCTTTCGCACTTATGACTAGCAAAGTCCACGACAACGTTGATAAAAAGAGGAAAAACTGCTATTTACAAAGAAGAGAATATTTAAAGACTTTTTTTTTGCGCAGTCGTGTTTCATTTTAACAAAACACATTTGCTGGGCTGATGAAATGGAAGAAGAAACACGCTAGTCTCATCCTTCAGTAAATCTATTCTACTGTGTTTTGTATGCGGAGTCTGTTCTTTATTTGTTTACTAAATTGTTTTATTTACATGTATATTTATTGATTTATTTTATTTACAGGTTTATGTATTTGTTTATTTTATTTGCATGTTTATTAAATTTGTTTCTTTTATTTTCATGTTTACATATTTATTTATCTATTCGTGACACTTTAATTATTTATTTATTTATTTTATTTACTTGTTTATTCATCTAAACAATTTATTTTTGTTACATCCGTGACTAAGGATTGTTGATAAAATGCCAGAAAAATATTGGTGTCTCATCTTTCAGTAACTCTGCTCTGTGTCTTGTTTATCTTGCTCATTCATTTGTTTACTTTTGTAAGTAAATGTTCGAGCGTTCGAAAGGGCCATAGGACGTCGCGCCGTCCCTCGAGGAATAGGATATGTGTCAATGATTCTTCAGGGTCAGCTGGGAGGGTCACGGCAGAGATTGCAACACTGCGAGTATTGTTGTGGGTGTATATATATTTTTTTTCTGTTTGTAGGGGGGTGTTGTTGTTATGTTTTTTTTTTTTTTTGTTATATGTGTCCTTCTGTTCGAAATATAAAACCTTGAAGCGATAGATTTTTTCTGCCTT
>NC_061842.1:15416019-15418519 GCF_019202785.1 Penaeus chinensis
GAAGGTCAGGAAGGTCATGCACAGACGAGGGTACGGAGATGGTGGGGGGTAGGGGGTATTAACGGGGGGGGGGGGTCGATGATAATCTTTGCGTGGAATGGAAACACTGTAATGTGATTTGTGAGAGGTATTTACTCTTCCGTTCCTGCGTTGAGCTATGTTAAAGAGACGTGTAGTGTGTGTGTGTTATGGAAGGCATTTAACACGGAAGAAAGTGCAATTATTTTTGGTCATATGCAGAAACTTTATTAATAAAGTGTGGAAGCGTTAATTTATCCTGTGTGGATGTATGCGGAAGAGGGGAGAAAGAAGTAGTGAGAGAGAGAGAGAGAGAGAGAGAGAGAGAGAGAGAGAGAGAGAGAGAGAGAGAGAGAGAGAGAGAGAGGAGAGAGAGAGAGAGAAAGAGAGATGGAGAATAGTATGAGGAAAAATGGAAATCAGAACAATGAGAGAAGGATGGATAGAGAGAGGGAGGGTGGTAGAGAGAGAGTGGGGGTTAGAAAGATAGATGGGAGGTAGAGGGAGATGGGGGTAGTGAGAGAGGGGGGGAGATAGGGGGGGGTAGAGAGAAAGAGAGTAAGAAGAAAGATGGAAATCATAAATGAGAGAGGGAAGGATAGAGACACAGAATGGAAATCATAACAATAAGAAAAGGATGGATAGAGAGAGAAGGGCAGAAAAAAAGAGAAAGTGAGAGAGGAATAGAAAGGGAAGAATAGAGGGATAAGGAGAGAGGGAGTGAGAGAGAGTAGTGAGAGAGGGAGTAGAGAGAGTGAGGGTAGAGCGAGAGGGGTAGTCAGAGTTAGGATATGGAAAAAAAGAGGAGAATAGATAGAAAGAGAAAATAAAGAGAAATAAGGCGAGAGAGAGAGAGAGAAAGAGAGAGAGAGAGAAAAAAAAAAGAAAGAGAGAAAGAGAGAAAGAGAGAGAGAGAGAGAGCGAGACAGACAGACAGACAGACAGACAGACAGACAGACAGACAGACAGACAGACAGACAGACAGACAGACAGACAGACAGACAGACAGACAGACAAACAGACAGACAGAAGGAAATTTATAGCGGCGATATTGTCGTTCCACCTGTAGCGTAGACTGTAGTAAGGGCGGCCGAACGGACACCCGAAACCCGCGTCAGGTTGAGCCCGGATAATGGGATGGCGATCTTTTTTCCCCCTCTTTTTCTCCTCCCTTTTTTCATCTTCTTTTGTTTACGATAGAGGGGGAAGGCTCTGTTTACATAGCAGGAAATGGGGGGGTTTGGATGTTGAAGGAGTGTGTGGCCCTGATTGCAGCGGCCAGGATACGTCCGTGCAGTGCAGAAGCATTGTCGAAAATGTTGTCACAGTTATTTCGTAATGGCGATTGTGTCGCGGTGGGGAATGCGTGTCCAGGCGGATTTGTAGGGGTCTGTTTTTCACTTTGTTTGTGTCCTATGTACAAATGTTCATTAGCATTTGCATACATTAAAACGGCCTTGCGGCACGGGTGTGTGTGTGTGTGTGTGTGTGTGTGTGTGTGTGTGTGTGTGTGTGTGTGTGTGTGTGTGTGTGTGTGTGTGTGTGTGTGTGTGTGTGTGTGTGTGTGTGTGTGTGTGTGTGTGTGTGTGTGTGTGTGTGTGTGTGTGTGTGTGTGTGTGTGTGTGTGTGTGTGTGCGTCTGTGTATGTGTGTATGTGTGTATGTTTATGTGTGTGTGTGTGGTTATCGATGTATGCGCATGCGTGCGTGCATATGTTTGTCTATCCGTGTGTGTGTGTGTTTGGTTTCGTGTGTGCTTCGGGAGGCTATGTCGTGACCAGACGGTTGCAGGTTCGTGATGAGAATTGGACCAGCTGGGGAGAGAGGTTCGAGACGGACAAGGTCATTAGAAGGGGGTCGCGGGGAAGGAAAGTTGTGATTACGTTCAGCGTGATGTGTAGATAAAAATTATTATAAAAGCAACAGCACAAGAAGTAATATTGATAATAGTAATGCTGCTGCTGCTATTGTTGCCAGTGATAATGATAATTATGATGATACTCAAATGGATATGACTTTATCGTCATTAGGGGAGTGTGGACATACAGGTGTGGCTTGATTATTTTGTTCATCTTTTATTTTTTTTCCTTTCTTATTTTCCTCGCATGTGGCCATTCGACCCCCGTCGTAAGAGCGTGAATAAATAAGAAGGCAAATTTTTCCGTGTCGACTTATAATTGTTCTTTCTTCCAAGTGTGATTCGCGTGCATCCACCACAGACCAAAAACGAAGAAAGAAAATTATCATAATTTACTCTCAAATGATTATCACAGAGGTGTGGCCTACTAATGGATAGATAGTTTAATAGGGGAGGCGCAGGGGGCGAGGTCGGGGGTAGAGGGAAGGAGTAGGAAAGGAGGGGGTAGGCTTGTGGGGGGAAGGTTATAGGGGAGGGGGGGTAAGTGGGGAGAAAGAAGGCGTGGTGTGGGTGGTTAAGGGTAGTAGGGTAGAGGAAATAGGGAATAGGGGGTGGGGGTGAGGTG
>NC_061842.1:15436019-15438519 GCF_019202785.1 Penaeus chinensis
CTTAAACACGCACACGACATTGCTTTAAAAATAGACAGTAAACCCAAATCAGAAGAAAGATATTTTACGAAAGAAGAAATTCGGTCACAAGATGCGAAAAAAATTGAAGGGAGAATAGATTATACAGCGAAAGAAAAAGTGACGTGGAAATATCCCGTAGTGTTTACTTCACATTTACTACGCCATAAACAACAGCAGTAACTGGTTCAGTGTCACCATGAGTTTTACGGGAAGTCAGGTAGTCTATTGTAGTGGGGTGAGGGTGTGGGTTGAATGGGGTGTAATGGGGTGTTGAGTGCGGATGCATCACTTCCAAGCAGCATAGGAAGGTGAGGGCGGGGAGGGGGGAGGGGGCCTAGTGGAATGGGCCATTATTAGTCCCATTACTGCTGTACACATACAAACGCACACTTTTATCCACTCGCTTACTCATTCACACATTTTCTCTCTCTCTCTCTCTCTCTCTCTCTCTCTCTCTCTCTCTCTCTCTCTCTCTCTCTCTCTCTCTCTCCTCTCTCTCTCTCTCTCTCTCTCTCTCTCTCTCTCTCTCTCTCTCTCTCTCTCTCTCTCTCTCTCTCTCTCTCTCTCTCTCTCTCTCTCTCTCTCTCTCTCCACTTTCTATCTCCAGCTCTATTTCTCTCAGATTATCATCATTTATTATTGTGGATATAGTTAGCCGAGTAAATCAATTGCAGACTAAATGAATGCAACACAATGATTTATTAGATGACATCGGCAAACACAGAATTCATGCAAGCTCATGATATCGGAGCGCAACGAATAGTTTGGCTTCGACAAACAATAAACTGGTGCGGATTGGATATTGCAGCCGGATTGAAAGGAAAGTCTCGAAGGATGATTTACATAACAGGCTTACGGACCCCGGATATTCATGCAATAAAGATTAGAGATTGGTTCCTGATCGAAAGTGTAATGTTGTTTTGTTGACGTACTGCGCCGGGATCTTCGGGCTTAACGGGTAGTTAAGTCTTAAGACAATAGGTAGTGTGTGTGTGTGTGTGTGTGTGTGTGTGTGTGTGTGTGTGTGTGTGTGTGTGTGTGTGTGTGTGTGTGTGTGTGTGTGTGTGTGTGTGTGTGTGTGTGTGTGTGTGTGCTTATGTATGTCTGTGTGCGTGTTCGTACATATAAATCACAAGTTGAGGTAGACAGATGGATGCGAATATTTTGAGCAATCTGTTAAGTGTGTGTGTGCATTTGCTCTCCCTCGTGTGTGACGGATGCTTCCCATCAGACGAGCCGCTCTGTTCAATATTGGTGAACATTGATGCTGCGCGATGATTGGTGGACGCTCACGCAGGCAGGCAAGCAAGCGAGCAGATATAATAACAAGGAAGCAAGGGCGAAGGTAGGCTTGTAATTAGCTAGGTAGAACCATTAGTGAAGCTTTGTATGCGCAGTTGAGACAAAAATCAGGTGCGGTGTGTGCAATTTTTTTTTCATTTCTCAAGGCTTACTTCATCGTATACGCAGCCAATTGCTGTCTTCTGGAAATGTGAAGCGCATATTACTAAAACAAAAGACAGTCAGCTCATGTCTAGCATCTCACTTTTGAGTATACATATTGTTTTGAATTGCACATTTTTTCCCCCAGAGAGAACTTATGGGCAGAATGTGAAGTTTCTAACCCTGTGTGTGGGGTGATTATGTAGAAAAGGTTTGAATGAGAATTTTGAATGAATTCTCATTCAAACCTTTTATACATTTGTCAACATGAATACGGTTCATGGGGTGATGGCATTCAAACGGAAAATATTGAAGTGGTTTACCAGAATGCACCAGAAACGTGTGCCTGTGAAAACAAAATCCAAATAGGGAAATGACCTAGCGGCCTCGCGCCTTCAGGATATAAAGAAAAGTTTGCTTTAAGATAGCGAAGGAAGAGGAAGGCGGTGCGTATCATGACTTTGTAAAGAGGGTGACCTCAAAACACGAGTTCTCTGGAAGGCAACCTCTCCAGGTGGGTCATGAAGCCGACCTTGGCAATTGAGTGTTTTACGTCTCGGTTTTATAGCGGATCGGCCGTCCCGTAGCTGACCAAAGAGTTTTATCGCATTAGCAATTTTAACAATTTACAACTGTAACAGATATCGTTTTAACTTTTTTTCAGGGAGAGTTTTACCACATTAACAGATTTCACAATTTATAACTATGATAATCATTATCATGCTAATATTTTCGGGCCAGCGAAGGTTTTAGTGTGTTAACAAGCTCGACTGCCATGCTTGATGTCTGAACGTTCTGAGTGCAGAGTTGCTCTCGCTCTCTTTTCTATTCCGGGCAGAAGTTTCACTGAAAATGAAGTAGAAAAACAGCAGCTAGTTAGCACGTCCGATAGCTGATGTTATGTGACAGTGGCACTTAGGTAAAACAATAATCTAAATTTAGGTTTAATTATGGAGAGACGATGATAATTACTTCTTGCCATTAGGGAGATAAATACGTATTTCCTAGGTGTGCTAACAAGCACGCTTCCGTTTGT
>NC_061842.1:15446019-15448519 GCF_019202785.1 Penaeus chinensis
CCCTAAGAGGTGACTTGCAGTCGCTGTTCGGTGGTTTTCGAGCGATGCGTCATACGGGGGAAGATGGCCTGCGATGTTTTACGGCCGTGTTATGCTGCGTTTGAGTTGGGGTGACGCTGCAGGTTATCGATATTTACCGGTTCTAATGGGAGTGTTCGATAACCCATGCCACTGCAGTGTGCATCGTAATGTGATGGTAACGTGAAGAGTGACGTAATAATGTCATGCAGCTACTTGGATAAAGTGACACTCCCGATAATACCCGTGTCTTGACTTTGCAGCTTATCCGTATTATATATGTGTAAACATTGGCTATAGTGTTTTCTAATGGATCGGGATTTTGTCGAGTTCAATAGGTTATTTTTAGATTGCAGACAGTATGATAGACACACAGGTTTTGATAAGGTCAGCGAATTTCGCAGATTATCCAGATTATGGGTAGTGCCTGAAGACTAAATTACACGGATAAAATAGGATTTAAATGGACGTAATGGTAATGGGATCGCAATTCAGCGTGATGCTTATTAGCTCTTTCAGTCCCTCTTCCGCAAATTTTGCTCAATGAGGCAACGCTGGCGGAATCCCAGTCAGTGCGGGGAAGATTATTTTGATTTTGTAAAAACGTGAGCGTCGATGTCAAATAGAAATGACGTTCTGGTGTACGTTGGGCTACTTGTTATCTTCAGTGGATGCGGGTTAGTATTTCTGATGTGATTTCTAAGCAGTAGGATGGATCTTTGTAAAGATGTTCTCCCACATAAGTAAAATGGAGGGGATCGCGCCTGAGGATTCGAACTGTATCCTTTGTGTCGTGTGTGCGAGCGGATCCATCTGTCCACTGACTTGTTTAGTGCATTGGTGTCTGTCTGTTATCCATGGGCGTCTGTTTGATTTGTAACTATGCCTAATCCAATTGTTCATACGTACCTACGGTATTCAATGATTGTCTTGTTTAATGAGACTCTGCTTAGGTGTTTATATATTATCCAATTTAGTTAGATGTTGTATGGATATTCGTTATCCAGTTAATAGGGAATTTATGGGCATCTCTTCCTTATCCAGCTTAGCGAGAGATTATAGGTATCTATCCATGATTCAGTTCATTTAATTATCGTACCGTTCTGATATCTATCCATGATTCAGTCGAGTAAGATTCTGCTTGGGTATCCATCTATTCATTGCCCAGTTTATCCTTTATATCTGTGAACGCAGCCTCCAGTCTCCGATCGACACTAGTCCTATTGTCGCGTAGGCCGATTTGTCCCTTTGTAATCACGTGAAAGCCGCCCGTAAGCTCCTCGGTATAATGATCTGCTTGGTATCTGGCCTTGGTTGGGAGAGGTTGGAGGCGGAGGCTGAAGGCAGAAGAGGAGGTGGAGGATGGAGGTGGGAGTTGGAGCGAAGGTAGGAGCAGAGAGAATGTAAGAAGTGGAGACTAATAGACTAAAGAGCAAGATAAGACGAGGGAAAGAAGAATGAGAAATCGTAGTGCAGAAGGAGGCTGAAGGAGTGGAAGTGGAAGATCAGGTAGGGGCGATGTTAGACGCAGAAGGGGGAAGTGGAATTTGAAGTGGAGGTGGGAAATAGGGGATGGGTGATTGTCGTGGATGTAGAGGTGTCTGGAGAAGCGGCAAAGGTGATGGGGAATGCGATCTCGGTGGATGAGCTGAGGGGTGCAGTTCCACCTGTAACAAGTGTTGTTACACATACAGCTGTTGTGAGACGAAACACCTGGGAACGAAGGCATGCTAACGCTTTGTGTGTTAGAGGTATCAAATCATTTCGGGGTGGATGGAATGAAAATAATTACTGAAAAAAATGTTTGTGATTAAGAAAGAAAAAAAAATAAATGTTAAGATAATTACTTAAAAATGTTTAATGAAAGAAGTAAAAAAAAATCCACGGTGTTTTGAGAATTATTTAAACTGTTTTTGATTTAGAAAAAAATCCCATGTTCACAAAATGGTGGGCATTCTGAAACCCCGTTGCAGTTGCTTCCAGGGACTCGAACAGATAAAACAGAATTGTATGTTAGTAAACAGTTTTTTCTTGTAGTAGAGGTGATTTATCACTGCAACTTTGACAATTTATTACTCCGCGCTCTGGCTTACAAACGTCTCGTCGTTTGTTCAGTTATTCTTTTCCAGCATGTATACACGCCCGCATCCCTCACATATTTATATATATATATATATATATATATATATATATATATGTATTACACACACATACACACACACATATACATTTTATATTATCATCATCGCTTTATCATCGTCATCAATCACCACTACCACCTGCCTGTAATTTCTTTCTAGTACAGTTTCCCATTTCCACGATTTCCCTTCCTTTGCGACGTTATGTCATTGGATTCAACCCATGTTTTTTTGTATTTCGCCTCCGCCCTCCTAGTGGATTACCCTCACTTCGGTGTCCAACTTCAGTTCGATGCCGTTTGTTGAACTTCCGTTGTCGTTTTGTCGAGAGACTTGTCCGGTCC
>NC_061842.1:15451019-15456019 GCF_019202785.1 Penaeus chinensis
TCTCTCTCTCTTTCTTTCTTTCTCTCTTTCTCTTTCTCTCTCTCTCTTTCTCTTTCATTTACACTTCCAATTCCATCGTACTTTCTCAATCATTCACGTTTCACTCACTCGCTCACACATGCCCATTATTAGCATCTTGGCAGAGAACACAGGCACGCCCTCACGCCCGTAAAAGATAAACGTGCGACAGCGGCCGCGCCCACTCGTCCCGACCAACCTTTGGCACCCTCCCACGCGCCCGCGACCCGTCACTCTCTCTCCATCATGCACGAGTTCAGGGAATGTGGCTGGATGAGTGTGTGGGCGTGCGGGCGTGCGGGCGCTAAATCCCCGTAGCGACTCTGTCCTCGTATTGATTGCATTTCTTTTGTGTTGTTGGTGAAATTATTATTTTTTGTGCGAAATGTATTTATATATTGTAATTATGTATTGTAATTTATGTTGTTATTTATTTATTTCTGCATTTAAAAAAAAAAATATTTCTGCATTTATTTTTATCTGCATTTTTTTTTCATTTATTTCTGCATTTATTTATTGGAGAGGCGGATTCAGACAATAGTTCAGATAAAACGGGCGTAATACATTTTCTGTTAATTCCCCACGCGGCGCTTCAAATTGCCCGATATATTACACTCCATATTTTGTGCTTATCCTGTCACAAGGTTTTGGGAGATTATTTTATGGCAAAACGAAGTGCACGAATTATTACCTCCTTTGGGAAATCTGATCCTCATCTAGAATTAGGATTTTGAAGAGTCGATGGCGAGGCATTGATTAAAAGTCGCCGTCATACTCAAAGGAATTGACGAATTATAAACTCAAGTAGACTTGCGTTACGATGTAAGTTTTGAAAACCAATGTTTTATTTTTTTAATGAAAAAGGTAAGTTGTAGAGCCTTTCGCCATGACATGAGTTGACACATCCGTGCAGCTCCTGCGTCCAGTGCCCGACAAAAGACCTTAATGGGAAGCTGATTCTCAAGGGCCCAGGGCCGCTGGACCAGGTGAATGGAAAGGCCAGGGGATTAACAGGTAGGAATCCACGTGATATGATGGAAGGGGCCGGGCTCGGGTTGGTTTAGGGCCGGGAATGGGAATGGGAATGGAACGTTTGAGTAGAGTGTATATTATTCATTCGCTCGGTGTTCATGCTCACACACGCGTTCACATAATACATATATACACACACGCACGTACGTGCGTACACACACACACACACACACACACACACAATCAATCCTGCTGCAGTCGCCTCCCCTCAAAGTTTACTGCATTCACCTCCATGGCTTCTCTTGTAAGTGGCTTAGGTTATTTTTTATATATGGCTATATCCATTCCCCCTCCCTTTCGCTTTCTCTCTCTCTCTCTCTCTCTCTCTCTCTCTCTCTCTCTCTCTCTCTCTCTCTCTCTCTCTCTCTCTCTCTCTCTCTCTCTCTCTCTCTCTCATATATATATATATATATATATATATATATATGTATATATATACACACATATATCCTCCTATCTCCTCCTCCCTCCTTTCCCCCTCATTTACTCTCTTCCTCTCTATCCCTTCCTTCCCCTCCCTTCCTCCCTCCCTCCCTCCCTCTTTTCCTCTCCCTTTCTTTCCCACTCAGAGCCTCTGCAGACTTGATTATGCAACATCGAATGTGGGATAAATGGACCAAGCGCCATGTGACAATGGGCATTGTTTAGACGTTAGACAGACCTGAACCCTAAACAGGATGTAGTTCGAAAATAAACAAGTTTCCTGCCACAACTGCATCCCGGGAAGTCACCCCCTTCTTCGGCGTTACCTGTTCCTCGCTCGTGCTGGGGGAAACGCCTCCGTCAGCACCAGCTTTGTTTTCGATGTGAGAGGCGGTGTTGGGTATTCATAAGTCTTGTGAACTGGAACACTGCCTTACAGGTGTCCTTGCTGTTTCTCTGAAGGCAGCGGAAGTTACGGTATGTTGGAGATTTAGGGAGGGGGGAAGGAGGGAGGAGGGAGGGAGGAAGGAAGGAAGGAAGGAAGGAAGGAAGGAAGGAAGGAAGGAAGGAAGGAAGGAAGGAAGGAAGGAAGGAAGGAAGGAAGGAAGGAAGGAAGAAGGAAGGAAGGAAGGAAGAAGGAAGGAAGGAAGGAAGAAGGAAGGAAGGAAGGAAGGAAGAAGGAAGGAGGGAAGGAAGGAAGAAGGAAGGAAGGAAGGATCAAGGAAGGAAGGAAGGAAGAAGGAAGGAAGAAGGAATGAAGGAAGGAGGGAAGAAGGAATGAAGGAAGGAAGAAGGAAGGAAGGAAGAAGGAAGGAAGGAAGAAGGAAGGAAGGAAGAAGGAAGGAAGGAAGGAAGAAGGAAGGAAGGAAGAAGGAAGGAAGGAAGGAAGAAGGAAGGAAGGAAGGAAGAAGGAAGGAAGGAAGGAAGGAAGGAAGGAAGAAGGAAGGAAGGAAGGAAGAAGGAAGGAAGGAAGGAAGGAAGAAGGAAGGAAGGAAGGAAGGAAGAAGGAAGGAAGGAAGAAGGAAGGAAGGAAGAAGGAAGGAAGGAAGAAGGAAGGAAGGAAGGAAGGAAGAAGGAAGGAAGGAAGAAGGAAGGAAGGAAGGAAGGAAGGAAGGAAGGAAGGAAGAAGGAAGGAAGGAAGAAGGAAGGAAGGAAGAAGGAAGGAAGGAAGAAGGAAGGAAGGAAGAAGGAAGGAAGGAAGAAGGAAGGAAGGAAGGAAGGAAGAAGGAAGGAAGGAAGAAGGAAGGAAGGAAGGAAGAAGGAAGGAAGGAAGGAAGGAGGAAGGAAGGAAGGAAGGAAGAAGGAAGGAAGGAAGGAAGAAGGAAGGAAGGAAGGAAGAAGGAAGGAAGGAAGGAAGGAAGGAAGAAGGAAGGAAGGAAGGAAGGAAGGAAGGAAGGAAGAAGGAAGGAAGGAAGAAGGAAGGAAGGAAGGAAGGAAGAAGGAAGGAAGGAAGGAAGAAGGAAGGAAGGAAGGAAGGAAGAAGGAAGGAAGGAAGGAAGGAAGGAAGGAAGAAGGAAGGAAGGAAGAAGGAAGGAAGGAAGGAAGGAAGGAAGAAGGAAGGAAGGAAGAAGGAAGGAAGGAAGGAAGAAGGAAGGAAGGAAGGAAGGAAGAAGGAAGGAAGGAAGGAAGAAGGAAGGAAGGAAGGAAGGAAGAAGGAAGGAAGGAAGAAGGAAGGAAGGAAGAAGGAAGGAAGGAAGAAGGAAGGAAGGAAGAAGGAAGGAAGGAAGAAGGAAGGAAGGAAGAAGGAAGGAAGGAAGAAGGAAGGAAGGAAGAAGGAAGGAAGGAAGAAGGAAGGAAGGAAGGAAGGAAGGAAGAAGGAAGGAAGGAAGAAGGAAGGAAGGAAGGAAGGAAGGAAGGAAGGAAGGAAGAAGGAAGGAAGAGGAACAAGGAAAGAAGGAAGGAAGGAAGGAAGGAAGGAAGGAAGAAGGAAGGAAGGAAGGAAGAAGGAAGGAAGGAAGGAAGAAGGAAGGAAGGAAGGAAGGAAGGAAGAATAGAAGGAAGGAAGGAAGGAAGGAAGGAAGGGAAGAAGGAAGGAAGGAAGGAAGAAGGGAAAAAAGGAAGGAAGGAAGGAAGAAGAGGAAGAAGGAAGGAAGGAAGAAGGAAAAGAAGGAAGGAAGGAAGGAAGAGAAGAAGGAAGGAAGGAAGGAAGGAAGAGAAGAAGGAAGGAAGGAAGGAAGGAAGGAAGGAAGGAAGAAAAGGAAGGAAGGAAGAAGGAAGGAAGGAAGAAGGAAGGAAGGAAGAAGGAAGGAAGGAAGGAAGGAAGGAAGGAAGGAAGGAAGGAAGAAGGAAGGAAGGAAGGAAGGATGGAAGGAAGAAGGAAGGAAGGAAGGAAGGAAGGAAGAAGGAAGGAAGGAAGGAAGGAAGGAAGAAGGAAGGAAGGAAGGAAGGAAGGAAGAAGGAAGGAAGGAAGAAGGAAGGAAGGAAGAAGGAAGGAAGGAAGAAGGAAGGAAGGAAGAAGGAAGGAAGGAAGAAGGAAGGAAGGAAGAAGGAAGGAAGGAAGAAGGAAGGAAGGAAGAAGGAAGGAAGGAAGAAGGAAGAAAGGAAGAAGGAAAGAAGGAAGGAAGGAAGAAGGAAGGAAGGAAGGAAGAAGGAAGGAAGGAAGAAGGAAGGAAGGAAGGAAGGAAGGAAGGAAGAAGGAAGGAAGGAAGAAGGAAGGAAGGAAGGAAGGAAGGAAGAAGGAAGGAAGGAAGAAGGAAGGAAGGAAGAAGGAAGGAAGGAAGAAGGAAGGAAGGAAGAAGGAAGGAAGGAAGAAGGAAGGAAGGAAGAAGAGCGCGCACAGGTGTCCGGGGGCGTAGCTTCCATAGGAGCAGATAGCTGCCCCTTTGTTTTTTTTTGTTTTTATATCCTCCTCATTGAGGGCATCATAACTTCCCTCGGTTTCCATTTGTTGGTTCGTTGTCATCGTCCCCTCAGTGGCGCGACCATTGCCCGACCACGCAGGGGCCGACCCGAGTGCCCGTCCTTTGATAACAAACAGCTACACACACAGGAGAGGGAGAGGCAAGGGAGAAAGAAATGGAGAGGGAGGGAGAGGGAGGGAGAGACAGATAAAAAGGCGGAGACATGTACATACGCAGACACATGTGCATGTGAGTGTGTGTGTGTTTACACACACACACGCACATGCATGCACACGCACACGCGAGACACACACACACACACACACACACACACACACACACACACACACACACACACACACACACACACACACACACACACACACACACACACACACAGATCGAGTGAACAAAAGAATGAGTGAGAAAGAGAGTTGGTGAGAGAGAGTGTGAGTGAATAAATGAGTGAGTGAAAGAGAGAGAAAAAAAAACGGAGCGAAAAGAAGAGACAGAAGAGAAGAGAAGAAAAAAAGGGAGAGAGACAGAGACAGGCTGACTAACTGACTGACTCACGCTGTTTGTACGTCAGCATTGTACGGTGTGCATCTCGTGTATGGCAAACGACAGCTGTTACTAAACGCCTTCCGGAAGACGCGGTTTTTACGACCGGTGGAAGTAAGCGTCGGG
>NC_061842.1:15473659-15478659 GCF_019202785.1 Penaeus chinensis
GTGTACAGTATCATAACAGAATGACAGACTGATAATAAGCCAGATTGATAATAAGCCACATGCTATTATCATGTATGATCTTTTTTAGTTACATGGGGTATACATTTTACATTTGTGCTTGTTTCCAGGCAGTGATGAAAGAAATATGCTATATGAATAATTTATCCGACCGGTCAATTTTTCTTTACAATACGCGCACGCCACACCAGGCGCTGACAGCAATAGTACCCGCCGGCTCGGCTCTGAATGCTGACCAAAATATGGCCCTCGCCGGACAATATTATCTCTTCGTTTCTGTGGGTTTGAACGCGATTCCCAATGCTGGGCGATAAAAATCGGGTATATGATAGTTGTCGATATACGTGCGCGCGCACGCGCGCAAACACACACACACACACACACACACACACACACACACACACACACACACACACACACACACACACACACACACACACACACACACACACACACACACACACACACACACACACACACACACACACACACACACACACACACACACACTCACACTCTCACACTAACACACACACTCTCACACTCACACTCACACTCACTCACTCACACTCACACAACTATAGCTTCCCTTTAATCTGAAATGCTCGTAGTTTCCGAATGAAGAATATCTAGTTAAAGAACAACGCTGCCGGAGATGAGAAAACTTTGGCCGGATTTTATGTGCAATCCTACGGGCCGGGTGTTGCGTCATCGGATCCTCGAATCCAGAGAGTCCTCGTAGGAAAATCCTCGCGGGAAAGGCGCTCGGTTGCCATGATAACCGCAATAAGGCTAACTTTTGGTGGATTGGCGGGAAACATGGAGGGAGGAAAGCAGTAAAATTGAGTTTGTGCGCTCTGCAGGCTAACTTGTTAAGAGTTGTTGATTGGATAATTGGTGTTTATGCAAATTACGGGGTCAGACATCGAGGGAATTTGCGAATAGGTTTTTCGATCAAATATTGGATCAAAAGGGAGCATTTGCACTTGTATTATGCTCATTTATACAATCTATTTTTACTGGAGCATCGGCTGTAACGATATAAAAAGTGTTGATTGGTTTATGTCGCCAACCGGGAACAATCAGGTTAGCCAGTAATTTCCACATTCACGCCACCGCAAATGGCCTTCCACTTAGGTACATAGACTATAGACTCTGGGTTGAACCTAACTGGCTTCGATGGTTCGGCCGGTCATTAAACTGGATGGCCGCTGTATGGTTACCTGTGACACCGCCGCCACTCCATACTGTTTACCTCCACCACGGCCGATGCTGATCTATTACTCTGAATTGCTGCTATTTCCCCATATATATATATATATATATATATATATATATATATATATATAATTATATATTGTATATATGTATAGTATATATATGTACATATTATATATGAAATATATATAATTGTATATATAGTGTATATGTAATGTATGTATGTATGCACACGCACCACGCACACGCACACACGCGCGCACACACACACACACACACACACACACACACACACACACACACACACACACACACACACACACACACACACACACACACACACACACACACACACTGTACAAATATAGTATATGTACACTTGCATATGAAATATATATACATATAATATATGTATGTGTATTTATATATGTATATGTGTGTATATATACACATATATATGTATCTATATGTATATGTAATATATAATTATATATATATATATATATATTGTGCTTACATATATGCACAAACACATGCATACATATATACAAAAACAGACCGTCATTTGTGGTCACTACGGGGACCTCAGCTGCTACCCTCCCAAGATTGGGCTTCTCCCCTCAAGCTCCGCATTTAGTTCCCTCTAAGTGCCAATAGAAGCAGTGATTTCCCATACCCACTAAAATCTATTTTTCCCCGAGGGCCGCATGGTCAACCTGTATATACTATCGTGTTTAGTTTCGAATACAGGTAAGCCTAACCTACTTGTCCCTAGCCCCCCCATCTTTCCGATCCTAAGTACATTTCCATGACGTATCAGAATAGAGTGGGAAGCTGTGGGCTCAGTAAGCAGTGAGTCGGGAAATGTATTGATGTATGGGAGGTGGGTCTCGTGGAAGCGCGTGGTGTCTCCGTGTAAGTGCGCGCGTGTGTGTATTTTGGCGTGCGTGTCTAATGTGTACATGTCCCCTCCATAGATACACGTTTCGAATTCAGGTAACTCTCCCTCCGTCAGACCCTCCCTGCCCTCCCCTCTATGCACTGTCCTGACACTTCCCTCAATCGATCGCTCCGTCTCCCAACCCGCGCTCGACTGATAACCTGAAATGCAGTTTTCTTATCTCCTGGATGCGCATATGTATGTTTGCATTAACTGATAAAGAGAGGGTGGAGAAGAGATCAGGCAGAAGATTAAACAGATGAAAAACCACCGTATAAAAGAAAGATGTAGCAAAAACGTGTGTAGCGACGGACCGGCGGGCTGAAGCAAGGTGCCGTGTGCAGCAACAGCGGCGGCGGCGGCGGGAACCTGAGGTGACGTGTGGATAACGCTACTAGGAAACACACGCACACGGCACCCACACTCATGCTCGCTCACACGCAGATACACAGACACATACATGGAGCACCCATATACACAGATACACAGACACATACATGGAGCACGCATATACACAGATACACAAATTGGGACACGCGTGTGCGCACGCAACCATACATACATGCGCACGCCCGCGCCCGTGCACACGTACACGCACACGCACTCACACTTATACTCGCACACTCACACTCACACTCACATTCATATTCTCACACACACGCACCAACACTCATGTTCACTGACACGCACACGGACACACGGGGCCGCGCTCACCTACATTGTTGGTAGTTCCGCTACAAGGGAAAAAGTGGAAGAAAAATATTCAAAATAAGAGGTAACTGCAGCTGCCATGTCAATTTACAGGTACACAGTCGGTGATTGTGGAGTGAATGATGGTGATATCAATAACGAATAATTTTTGCAAGAAGTGTAGACCAATATTTTGGTAAATAAATGACTTTCTAGCGGAGGCTATACAATTCATTGTATTCTACAAAAAATAGTTTGAAAACGAATTCAAGGCATGGTTCCGCTTGAATCGGCATAGTCCGACTGCGGGTGATTTAATGTTTTTTTTTCACTATCCATGATTGTGAAGATCCACAATGTAGGGTTGTATGACTACCTCGTGCTGGTATTTTGGCTGACGTCCACCGCTCTCCCTCAGCCTCGTGGGGCCGTGCGCAACATCTCACCTTTAAGGAGATGATTTACAAATAGTTTATTTCTCATTATTTTCCCAAACGACACAAGAGCAAATGCATCTCGTCTTAATACCTCTTTATATAACAGTGCACTAATGAGGACATTAAAAGTTGTGAAAGCTTATTGTAAGTGAATCCTTGGTTGGGGCCCGTGTGCAGCAGTGACGTCACGGCTACGTGTCGATGACGTCGGCATGACGCAAAGCGCGGGCGCTGCGTGCTTCGGGGAAAGGAGATAGTGAGAAAGATCCGCCACACTTGTGATCTGCAATATCGGTTTGGACGCGTGGCTTAATATTATTATTTCCATTTAAAAAGCGGGTTTTGTATTCTACCCCCACAATGAAATTAATTTTGGCGCTGTAATTAAAATGGGTGAATGTAAGGCCGTGTAATGTCATTATACATGCGTCTTTTACTACTTTAAATAATTTAATGTTACACAACCAGAGAGGTAAGAATGAAAATCTGAAAAAAGGGAAGAAATCAATGGGGATGAAAAAGAAGGGGAGATGAGGTGAATAGGTAAATACAAAAAAAAAAAATTAAAATGGATGCTAAAAGAGAAGAGAGGAAATGGGGAAGAAGGGAAGATATACATTGGAAACGATTTTAAAAAAATAATCGTAGTTCCACATAAAATTACTTCTCACAGGCTCCTGATGAAGATATACGCCGGCAGGCCTTTAAAAAAGTAACGAGGCGTGAGAGCGCAGTTAAATTATCATTATAGACTTTCCGAATTTACATCTAAAAGCAGAGCTATCATAGGATGTAATAAGGATCCGAGCCAAGTTTCTCCCTACTAACTTGCGTAAGCATATGTGCGTTAAGCTCGGAGAAGCAAAAAGGGATGGGGAGTGTAGATTCTGTTTCGTAATGCGCGTCCCGCTCCAGAAAGCTCCTCTGCGTAGTGTCTTTCATACGTTGTTTGTTCAGCTTGTCGATATCTTCATCTCCGCCGGCCGTTCCGTTATGCATTCTCTCGCCGTGATGGATGTCCCTCGTTATTGTGCTGATTGGCTGTTCTCCCCGATTTGCGCCGTCTTTCCGTCGCTCATGCCGCCCCCTAGTCACTAATTCCGCCCCTTCGTCGCCCATTCCACTCCTGGTTACCAATCCCCCCCTTCGTCGCTCATTCCACCCTTAGTTACCAGTTCCGCCCCTTCGTCGCTCATTCCACCCTAAGTTACCAATTCCGCCCCTTCGTCGCTCATTCCACCCCTTCGTCGCTCATTCCACCCCTAGTTACCAATTCCGCCCCTTCGTCGCTCATTCCACCCTAAGTTACCAATTCCCCCTTCGTCGCCCATTCCACCCCTAGTTACCAATTCCGCCCCTTCGTCGCCCATTCCACCCTTAGTTACCAATTCCGCCCCTTCGTCACTCATTCCACCCTAAGTTACCAATTCCGCCCCTTCGTCGCTCATTCCACCCTAAGTTACCAATTCCGCCCCTTCGTCGCTCATTCCACCCCTAGTTACCAATTCCGCCCCTTCGTCGCTCATTCCACCCTAAGTTACCAATTCCGCCCCTTCGTCGCTCATTCCACCCTAAGTTACCAATTCCCCCTTCGTCGCCCATTCCACCCTTAGTTACCAATTCCGCCCCTTCGTCGCTCATTCCACCCCTAAGTTACCAATTCCGCCCCTTCGTCGCTCATTCCACCCTAAGTTACC
>NC_061842.1:15483659-15486159 GCF_019202785.1 Penaeus chinensis
TTTCTCTTTCTCTTTCTCTTTCTCTCTCTCTCTCTCTCTCTCTCTCTCTCTCTCTCTCTCTCTCTCTCTCTCTCTCTCTCTCTCTCTCTCTCTCTCTCTCTCTCTCTCTCTCTCCTTCCCTCCCTCCCTCCCTCCCTCCCCACTCCCTCCCTCCCTTTTTATTATTATTATTATTATTATTATTATTATTGTTATCATTATTATCATAATTAATACTATCATTATCATTATCATTATCATCATTATCATTGTTGCTGTTGCTGTCGTTGTTCTTGATAGTTAATCTAGTTGCTACCATCACCATCACCATCATCATCCGCACCATCTACATCCTCCTCCTCCTCCTTACCATCATCATCATCATCATCATCATCATCATCATCATCATCATCATCATCATCATCATCATCATCATCATCATCATCATCATCATCATCATCATCACCATCACCATCATCACCATTAACTTCACAATCACACTTTTTTCATACCATCAATCACCCCACCCCCAGTGTCCTTCCCCCGCAGCCTAGAAATACTTCCTCTGTCGCAGAAGTTAAATATAAGATCCGAAGATTTGTCTCGGACTAGTTTCCTTTGCGTAATACTTGGCAGGCTGAACGTAAACATGCATTTTAGGGTGGAAAGTAGACACGGAAGAGCCAGGTGTGTTTTGACTGTGTGGGGGTGGGGGGGGGGTGTATGTGTGTTGGGGGGGGTTTGTTTATATTATCTCTGTTCCAGATAATTGGGTGGGGGGGTTGTTTGTGTGTGTGTGTGTGTGTGTGTGTGTGTGTGTGTGTGTGTGTGTATGTGTGTGTGTGTGTGAACATGAGTGTACGAGAGAAAAAATACAAAAGGCAATCTCCGAGAGGGAGAAGGACAGAAGGAACATTACGTCAGCAGGTTTCCCCGTGTCACATGCTGGCATCTATCATAAACAGAAAACATTGGAGTATTTACGACTCCACCTGGCCAGGAAAGCCCCTTATGTGGCGCAAAGTGGCGCGAGGGGGAGTGTCCATGTGTAGCCTTGCAGTTGGGGGAGGGGGCGGGTAGGGGCGAAGGGGGGTCACTTACAAGGTGGGATAAAGTGGGGGGCGGGGTTAGTGTGGTCTCGTGTGCAGAGATGTCTGTTTGGTGTGCGACGGTCGGCCGGGGAGATAATTGAGGCATAAGCGGGTGTTTTAAGCGCTGCTCAACGTCGGGGGAATTGTCTCCGGGTTTTTTGGGTGGGAATTATGCTTCCGCTCTTTTTCTTTCATTCTTCTCTTTCTCTCTCTCTCTCTCTCTCTCTCTCTCTCTCTCTCTCTCTCTCTCTCTCTCTCTCTCTCTCTCTCTCTCTCTCTCTCTCTCTCTCTCTCTCTCTCTCTCTTTCTCTCTCTTTCTCTCTCTCTTCCTCTCTCTTTCTCTCTCTCTCTCTCTCTCTCTCTCTCTCTCTCTCTCTCTCTCTCTCTCTCTCTCTCTCTCTCTCTCTCTCTCTCTCTCTCTCTTCTCTCTCTCTCTCTCTTTCTCTCTCTTCTCTCTCTCTTCCTCTCTCTCTTCCTCTCTCTTCTTCTCTCTCTCTCTCTCTCTCTCTCTCTCTCTCTCTCTCTCTCTCTCTCTCTCTCTCTCTCTCTCTCTCTCTCTCGTTATCAAATAAAAAATATCTCTCTTTGTGTGTGCGTGTGTGTGTCTGTCTTCCTGCCATCCCTCCTCCTCTCTCTTATAAAATCGGTTCGTATTTGGTTATTTTAGGTAACTTTTGCTCCAGGAAGCCTAGGCTCATCGCAAGAACTTGCAAGGCCTCCTTTGATTCCCACATCTTAAGTTCGCCCTCGCCTCCTCTGCGTCCCCCCCCCCCCCCCCCCCCGTGCTTCTTGGCTGTCACGTGGCAGACAGCATTGTGCAGATCGGGAAAGCAAGCGTGGCGGGGCAGGTAAATAAATAAATGTGTGCTTGTTTCCGGGTTACTGACTAGAATATTCGATTGAGGAGGATATGGCTACACGATATTTTCGATAAATGAATAATGAACATTATTCTTATTCGTTCTTAAATTTGATGTCAAGGGATACTGAATAAGCTTACTTCATTAAGAGATGGTCTTCTTAATTGTGAGGTCTGGCGAAATAGGAACATATTTCTTAGCCGCCAGTATCTCAGCCGGCGTTGCGTAAGGCATCTTCGAAGAAGTGGGTCTATTACCATTATGACGCGATGATGGCATATCTCTGCTGGTGGGTGGTTGGGCGGGAGGGAGGGAGGAAGGTGAAGGGCGAAGGAGGGGGTTTGAGTGCCGTGCGGGCGCGAAGGGGGTCGAGGCAGAGTGCGCCAGGGTGAGTTAGGGTGCCGCGCTAAGACAATGGTGTCGCGCGCACCAACCCGTGGGTACATAACCGCCCCCTCTTCGGCCACGGCACTTACTCCTCGACTGGACTCCACGCGGTGCTCACTCCTGCACGGCACTCGCATTCGCATCGCGTGACAGGTTATCGTGCTTTACGGTCTGGTCTGAGGG
>NC_061842.1:15491159-15496159 GCF_019202785.1 Penaeus chinensis
TCCGCTCAGATGAACATGAGGGGCGTCTTCCTCCACGTTCTTTCGGATGCCCTAGGTAACACTCGAGTCCTCTCGCACTGTCACTTACATTATGCTCTTTGTTTTCGAGTTTCGAGCTCAACCGTGGTAACAACTTCGAAACTACTGGTTAGCAATCAGGACTACGTTTGACAATTCTTTTATATTTCAGGCTCTGTAATAGTGATCATCAGCGCTCTGGTCGTATGGCTCACAAATTGGGAATATTCCAAATACATTGACCCAGCACTATCTTTAGCCTTGGTCACCCTCATCACATGCAGCACGTGGCCTCTCCTGAAGGACTCGGCCCTCATCCTTCTCCAGACAGTTCCTACTCACATTCAGGTATTGAGAGAAACTCCTTTTGGCTGAAGGAATAGCTTGCTGTAATTAACCCCCTGATTTGGATTTGGTATGGTTATATTAATTATTAAATTATTATTCATTTCTAGGTTGACGGCATCCAAAAACAGTTGTTAAATGTTGATGGTGTTCTTGCTGTGCATGAATTCCATGTTTGGCAGTTGGCAGGGGAGAGGATAATTGCCTCAGCTCATATCAGGTATGATTTTGATAGCTGGCTTAAATCTACTGTGTAACTTACATGTAGATTAAGATTTGTTTGTATCTTATCATACTAAATATGTTCACTGTTGATTTGTGCAATTTTTCAAACCTATCTAAAGAAAAGATACAGAACATTCAGAAGATTTGTAATAGGTAAACCAATATTTTTCTTTTACATGTCTCAGATGGTAACTTTCACATTTGTTCAAGCTTTTTATATAATAATATTTTGTGCTTGCCAAATGTTAAGTAAAATTAATCATGGTGTTACTTGATGATTAAATAAGTTAAGAAGGGTATATTAGGTCATTTTGTGATAGTTCTGCATATTACTATAGAAGATATACATATAAAATGTATTTTCTGTGGCAAAATCACAGTTGTATACAAAATCATTCTTAGATTTGGATTACAGATCTTGTATATCTGCATAGTGCACACTTGTTTCATGATCTGATTAGTTCATTAGTTAGTTTTATAGTTATATGTTATTCTTGATTTTTTTTTTCTTAAAGAGAAGAAATAGATAGATGAATATTTGGGTTTTAGTGAAACTTCTTGTCTTTCAGGTGTCGCAACTTGAAGGACTATATGGTCCTAGCAGAAAAGATCAAGAAGATGTTCCATGAAGAAGGCATTCATTCCACTACTATACAGCCTGAGTTTGTGGAGTATGAAGATGATGGTGCCTCAGCCTCAATAGACTCTGCAGAAGACTGTATTCTAGACTGTCCCTCCAAGGACAAGGACGGATGTGTGGCAAATACGTGCTGTGGTCTCTCCAAACAGGTAAAGAGTGCTTCCAACAAGGAGCTTAGGCTCACCAATGCCAAGAAAGATGGATCCCCTTCCACTTTTGTGAAGGACCTGCCACTTCAACAAAACGTTTCCTTCAGCCTGCCTGACATTTCAAAAGTTCCTTCTGCATGCTACCCCCAGTGGACTCCCTCTGGTGCTAATGATAATGCTTCTCATGATAATGCTAGTGCTGATAATTATAACTGTAATGCTTCTGTAGTAAATTCAAACCTAAACTCTGCTCAGGATAATTGTACTCAGATTTATACAATTACAGACAGTAAAGGTAACATTACAAAAGAACAAAGAGTAATGTTAGATAGTGGTGTTGATTTGAATGAAACCTACAGGGAATCAAATTCTTCCGTAAACCAAAGAAACACTCAGAATAGGGAAATAAGAAATGATGATTCAGATTTAAGTAGTTATGCATCCTCTGTATCAGTTGCAATGGGTGATACAGATTCAGATGAATTACCAGCATCTGTCAGATTGTGAGCAAGTAATTTGCCATGCTATATAAAGGTCTTTCATTAATATGTTAAAATTTGTTTCATACTCATTTGTATCATAGATTTCATACACACAAGTTTCAGTGTATCATTATTAGGTCAGTATGTGGATGCTTTTTTTGTAAATGTTTAGTTTGTTGGTTTCATCCATAGTTATAATAATCTATAGGTCATTGTGTTCTGGTGGAGGTGTTAGTGCTTAGAGATAAAATAAAATACCTCATAGATGATAAGTAGAGTATCATTAGGCATTGTGAAATTAATTATTTGATTAGCCAGTTAGATTTTTAAAAGTGCCTTTCATCTCCTAACATGACTTGATTGTTTAAGATAAGCTTTAGCTTGACTATTTTAACTTTACTAGAGAAAGTGTTGGAATCTGACATTGTTTCCCTGATTTGGTGAATTATTTTACTGTGATTACTGAACAATTTTAGAAATCTGAGTACAAATAGACTAGCATTGCCCTATGTGTTGTACGTTCTGATTTGTGTCCTGAAAACATTTGTGTTGATTCATCTATTACTTAATAACTAGTCATTCTTTGTGTCTGTTATTTTTATGTTTGTCCTGTGTATGTTGTCTTTGTGATTGCTAATATATTTTTGTTTATCAAGCTTAGGTCACAAATCATATCAGAGAATATAAGATTATCTGGTGTAGTTACCAACAAGAAATGATCAGTCTCATTTATTGATTTACAAGTAATACTTCTTTAACCCAATGTCAGTGGGTTTATGTACTGTCCCCTTTAGATTTTAGTGAGTTTTGTTACATACAGATGGCTCCACATGTGCTTGGCAGCGAGGAGTCATTAGTTGGCCCTAGTGACTGATCCTGATTTCCCCATTCCTTGAATTGGTGGGAAAATGCGGTTTTCTTTCCACTACTATTAATATTGAAGTTGTTATCATTCTTATTGATATTTTGATTATTAAATTGTTATTAAAATATTAATAACATCAAAGACAATAAAATAATAGAAGTGAAGCTCTCAAAAAAATAAAATAAAAGCTAAACAGATGAGATAGGTAAGACTAATACCTGATGACTAAGCACTCGTAGAGCCATCTGTGTGTAAAGACAATAGATAAAACTTTTATTACAGTGGGCATGGCATTGTAGTCTTGTCACCCGCGCTCATTGGGTTAACATACCAGTTTCTGTGTTTGTCAGTAATTTGTAGATCCTTTTTTTCTTTTTTTTATTATCATCATCATCATCAAATTAGAAATTTTGATTTGTCTATGATTAGGTTCTTTTTATTTTGATGAATATGTCAGTGTTAGTGGTATTTAAATGTAAACTAACATCGTGTTACTAACAATTTATTTTAGTAGCCTGTGTAAATATAAATTTTATATTAATTGTGATACATAAACTGTTATGCAGTTAATACATGAGGATAAATAAGACATTAACTCCTTTGACTTTTTCCAAACTTTTCATTGTTATTGTAAGCTTGATTTATTTACCCTCTTCTCTATCTGTGATGATTTTGATGTACTCATGTATCTGTTTCATTTTTATTCTTGGTTATTCACATGCTAGATAGTGATAAGAATGCACTATGTTTCAGTTATCCATATATATCCAACTTATTTTTCAACTGATCCTTTATGTATGGAAAATGATTTACCAAGGTATAGCCTAACTGGGCTATGAAGCTGTGTGTATTATGAGGTCGTAATTTTCAGCAAATCTTCCAGATTACGGGAATATCAAATACATGATCCTACATGTGCTTTTTACAGTATGAAAGATAGAAGACATGCCAAGAAAATTTGAATAGTGGATATATTCCAGGTAATGAATATGACTGAAAAAACAAGTACTTTACATGTGAAAGTTTAACTCAAGACTGATGGGTCAGTCATATATTTACTGACCAAGCTGCATGATGGCTTCATTTTACTAAAAATTGGTAGCTTGAACACTAACCCTGCAGATTTGGATGTGTTGCTTTTCTACTTAATTGGAAATATGGCTTGCTTGTTTAACACATTTGCTGTATTTGTGATATTAACATTTTAAAAACCTTTTTTCATTTCATATATATATTTTTAATCATAATGATAAGCCAAAAAAAAAGAAGAAGAAATTGTGCAAATATTAACAGCACACTGTACTTCTGATTTCTTTCAGTGATATTTTAGTGGATGCTACATTGTCATCTGCTTGATATTAAGGATACCTGTTTATCTTTTGTCTACAAAGAAAAATGAGTGAAAAAATCCCTATCTGAAAAAATATTTCTGTGGGAAACATTTAGGCATAGAACATTGAAGTACACTTTTTTTAGGATTGTGTTTGTATGTGTGTGTGTGTGCATATGTGAAAATTAAGATATGGAATTAATCTAGAGAAGTTATTTCTCAATCAGCAGAAATTTGGTTTAAAATACTACAGGCATAACATTAACAATAACATAGTACTTATAATATAAGAGTCTCGTTGTGTGGTACATATTATGGCTGAATTAATACCTGTAGAGACTTTGTGTTTACATTTGAATGGTCTTTTCTCTGATATTGACCTTCATGTGCAGGAAACACTTAGGTGATGTTCAAAAATAAAACCAATAATATGGAAACATCACACTTCATGGAACTAGTATTAAGATGCTGTTGATTTTCTGAAGTTGGAATTTCCTGATATTGTTATTATTTTGTTATATAAACATTGACACCTATTTAGGAATCCAAATACAAACAGTACAAAAATAAGGCACTCTAAAACATAAAAATAATGCACTTCTAAGTTTTTGTTAAAAGATGAAAGGGAGAATTACTATGGTTTAATCTGGCATAATTTCTTCTAATAGGTTGAGGAACTAGCCAGAATTAAGCTTTCCAGTTTGGTTGTTAAATAAAGAGTGGGGACTAGATATCCACCATGGCTGTTAACCTATTGCTACTGGGTACAGATACTATCCACTGTGTTGGCTCCACAAATGTTCAGCCACCGAGGAGCCTTTTAGTAGGCCTACATGATCTCATTTCCCCTTTCCTTGAGTTTGGGATTATTTTTTTTTTTTCTAATGCTATTAGCCCCTTGGATCTAGATAGTTTGCCAGCACATAGCCTAAAATATAGGCACTAG
>NC_061842.1:15501159-15503659 GCF_019202785.1 Penaeus chinensis
TACAGGGTGTTTTACAGAAAATATGATTAGGAAATTATGAAAATTACTCGAGCACACTGTTACTGTTTTTGTTTGTGGACAGAGTTATAGACTACCTAGAAAGACAATATGAAGTTGGTCAAGGAAAACCGTCCATTACCATTTTATATAGCATAACATATATTAACTTTGGAAAAAAGCAAAAAAGCAAAAAACTTTGCTGATAAAGGTATAACAACACTGGATGCAAAGAATCTTGATACCATACCATGAGTGTTTGCATGGGTTGGGCCTACAAGCCATACACCTTGGGGACTAGCCACTCAAGTAAGCCTAATGCCTGGGTTTTGGTCCAAGTGTGGGTAGCCAGGCACCCACATCCAAAAGGTTAAGATATTCAGCCCTTTTTCATCTCTTGCCTTCATCTGTTGTTTTCTGCAAGAGACGACAACAAAAGTAGCCATAAGAAAGGCAGAAATACACTGAAGGAAATCTTTCATGACATCGTACATGAAATTAGCCATATTCAGTTAAAGTTTCATGAAATGTCATTAAGAAATTATGTTTACTCTATATAAACACTCATCTAGAGCAAATGTAAAGTGAATTTAAGATGTTCCTCAGAGATATCTTGCTACAGATATAATTTCCTTCTTTATTTATTGATTTATCATTACACATCACGTAGTGGAAATCCCACTAACAAGAAGTAAATCTAACAAGGAAACATGGCCACAAATTGCATTATTGATAAGCTAAGGAAAATATCTTGGTATTTTAGATTATGTTAGGCTTTTCGTTATTGAAAATGATATGGATAAAAGAAAATGATGGAAGTATACTAAATGGGCCATATGAATAATTCCTAGCATTCACTGGGTGTGAAGTTTCAGTAAGCATTATTTTCTCTATTTGTTATTGTGTATATCACATAGAGAACGTTACATAGAGAATGTCATCATGGATACAAGCAAAAGATTTTTTAATTAAATGGAGCTGTGAGGAGAAAGAAATTAACAATATATTACTGTGAGCTAAAGTGCTCCAAGTGCATAGGGTAATTTTCATTATATACTGGCAGTGAAGTCACTGCCATGTAAAATTTACTCAGGTATAATGCATTTGCTGGTATCCTGAAGCCTTCTGTTTTCTTTTGTAGGGAAGGTTACGAAGTGTATCAGTCACTCTTCCAGATTTGTCAAGATATTTTGATACAGACTTTGCTTACTCAGGTTTGTTGTGATAATGGAGAACTGTAAGTACTGTAAGTGTGGCACTAGTTGCAATCTGAGTGGTGCTTATTCATCCCTTGCCCCCTTAGTGTAGCCTCTGATGTACTATATAGCAGTGAAAATCCAATACTGCGGCTTTCTAAGAGCTAGATCTTCATTCCTCCAGATCTTCTAGATCTTGTCATTCATTATGTTGGCATGATTCTTGTCATTCTCTAGTCAAGTCTCAAATACCACACGAGGCTAAATCTTACATTCTGTTCTTTGCTTGTTATGTACAAAGATTTATGAGAATATGTTGAAAAGGTCAGAAACAATAATTTCATAGCACATTCATATCTTCAGGAGTGGTTTTGGGTAAATAAGAGAAATGAATTGTTGGTATTGCCTCTGATCTTAAATAAAATCTTGCCTTTCCCCTTCCTGAATTTGTAGCATAGTATTTTTTTAAGTCCAAAAGCAGGACCACCTGATACACGTGCAGGGGAAAGTACTGCTGAATGTAATGCAACATAATTAATTTCTGGCTAAATAATGAGTACCTCAAATAAGCTTTACTACCTTTGCCTTGTTTCCATTTATATAATTGATGTAAATGATAGACCAAACAGGTGATATATACTAATCCCTTTTTGTTTTTTCCCTAATACAAGAATTTTTCAGTAGTGAAGATCCTATGTGAAATGCAAGAAAAAATTTCCTCTTCTTCATCCATGTTTCTTATATTGAAAGTTATGCTTTAACAAATTTAAAGGATACTACATTAATTATTAAATTACAAGCCCTATATTCTTAAAGAAATCGTCTAATTCATATACTTATTCATGATGAATGAATATAATTTATAGTGCAAAACTTTTCTGTAGTTGATTTATTTGTCAGGGAGGATAATAAAAGGTTATTTAATAATGTCAATAGGAACAGCAATTTATTTTTTTGTAAATATACTGTACTTGATGAGATGTCCTATATTTTGTAAATATTTTGTCTTGCTTGGTATTTCTTATAGGCAAGTCCAATTTTTACACGGTCATCAAAACTGATATGAAAATATACATCCACTCCGAAGACATGCGCAGGCACACACACAAACACAAAACAAAAGAATATGAAATCACAGCCACACACAGAAGTACACACAAGTATATAGAGACATGCACACACATACATACAGTTTAGTCTGCTCCTTATCTTGGAGTTATATAAATATTTTGCATTTTATTAATACTGTTCTGCATATTATTATTACTTGATGCATGGTATATATTACTAACTTCGAAATAAAAAAT
>NC_061842.1:15508659-15528659 GCF_019202785.1 Penaeus chinensis
GAACATCCTAAATAAGTGCTGAATTATCTGGATCGATAATGCTGTCATTCCAGTGGATTCCAGTCCTGTAATGGCTACATCTACAGCATATAGTCCCGTTACATCTTCTCTCCTAATATTATCTGATGGAAATGCCATTTCCTGTGGCACCTAAATCTATTACAATCAGTCCTATCTCCATTATAATCTGTAATATTCATCCAAACAGTTGCTAATCCAGTGGCATTTAGATGCACTCAGCCCAGTAAGTACCAAACCTTCAAATTAGTTATATTATGGATGCCACACTCTTTCTGTTACACCACTTGGTATTGTTACTTAAGCAATATCGCTGCCTTTCAATAATGGCAAATGATCACACATATAAATGTTCCCAAGCTTCTTTCAAATATGAGGACACAGCAGTTGGTCTCAAGAAGTGTCTTGACAGTGGCTTGACAGGTTATAAAAAAATTCACCAATGAAATTGACATTGATAATGTGCATTAAACAAACTGTCATTCTAAATTTTACCACATTTTGACAATTAAATATTACATTATGTATGGTTTTAGAAAAGGAATGGACAAGCATAAAGTCTTTCTGCAGCATTGCATGTATATTAACCCATTGATGCTAGGAGGGTATATACAGTATATACCATACATGCCATGTCAACTGTGATTTTAGTTTATCAATTTTGTTTACACATACATGGCTACACATAGTCACCAAGGTGTCAAAGTCTTGTAATCCCTGGTCTCACCTATTTAGCCTTTTCCTTGATTAAAAAAACAAAAAAATAGTGGTATGAATAATAGCATTATAATGATGATAATCACTGTAGTGACATTATTAACAATAATGATGTATTAGTAAAGAAAACTGTGCAAAATTAAATGAATAGGGAAACCAGATGTGGTCTGTAGACTTGTATTGAACTGTGTAAACAGAATTCACAGAACAAAACTACAATTGACAGTGCATGTACTGTACCTGGCATGATGGGTTAAAAGTAAGATACACCATACAAAATTATAACCATGCCATACACAGCGCAGTAATTGGGTTGAAAGTTGAAAGGCAGACCTGGAAGCTTATGAGCTTTTGGAGCAAGGTTCCTAGGGTACATCACAGTAATTACGAAGTCCAGGGAACATGAGGTCATGAATTCAATCATCTTTCATCATCATGAATATGATGATGGATGTGGTGATTACAATAGTAATAATAACGATAATAATGATAACAGATATGAGGATATGCAGGACTGGAATGCCCTGTGAGATGATGCTAATACATTGTCAGCTCATTGATAGTAGAATTAAAATTGAGTGAAGTGTAAAAACAACATTTATAACAATACATATTATCCAAACACATATCATAAATAGTTAAGAAAGTCTGTGAGATTAAATGCTTTTATGGCAATTTTATTGCTGTTACCATTCTCAATGAAGCCTCACGTTAACTACTGATGAATGGTGGTTTACATCCTTGTCACAGTAAAGGCAAACAATTTAGCTTTCATCCACTTCACACCTCCCCCCTAATGCATTCTTGTATTGTGTAATGCATGTTATTATGAGGTTGCAGCAGCTCTGTAATAACACAAAATGATAATGACTAACTTATCTTCCACATGGGTGTTGCAAGCATTGTTGCAGGATAATGATGATGTGGAGACAGAACTAGCATAAGTGGGGAATAATCCAAAGTTTCTTCATTTACATACAAGTTAAAGAAGTAAGGCTTTAAACTAATTTATTAATCATTCAAATGCCACATTTAACTAGCAGGTAAATGACAGAAGGAAGGAAGGCACAAGCTGGATTTAAATGAATAAATTAATAAATACATTAATATATATATGATAATTGATAATGACAATAAACCATTTACTACTGTTTAAGGACAGGCACACAGCAGCAAATCTTGAATTTCCTGCATTAAGAGAAAATAAGTGGATTATCTCTATCAGAATGATGAGGTTAATACTTTTAGGGCCAAGGAATCCCATTATCTCACAGAGAGATGTCTATGTGCTCATTCCTTTTGTCACAACTTACCATTGTGAAGCTGGCTTCTTGGCTTGTACTAAAATAAAAAATAAAGAGCTTCAGAAAGACACATACGTGAAATAATCTATAGCGCATCACACTGATATTCTATTGAGGGCCAAACAATGCTATGCTTCCCAAAAATAATGCAACCATAATACATTGATTCCAATTTTTAAGAAAAGGAATAATGCTGTAATTATTATTATTATTTTTTTTTTTTTCATGGGAATCAATTATTATAATTAATTTCTTACAAAATATTCTACTGCTCTTCTCTCCTTTAACTTCACATAGCTGGAGAGGAAAGAGGTAAAGGTAATCATGATCTATCACTATTAGGGATAATGATGCCAAAAAGGTTTGAGAACTACTGCCTTATATGTTAATGTGCCATAAAACTTTAAATAATTACTGAAAGGATATATACAAATCAATATTTTTAGAGTAGAATATTGGGTGATTACTTTTAACCTTACGTATGGGTTTGCAAAATCAATTTCTCAAAAATTCTGTAGTTTCTGAAAGTGGATACCTTTAAGAAAGCTTGCAAATACTTTCAACTAATCACAAAGTGCCCAGGCAAGACTGGCAGGAATGAAAGGAGACCAACAGGGCCATGTGTGGTACCATAATCATGGTGTGCAATAGGAACAATCTCCAGTCTAGACTAGCAATCTTTGGTGGTTAGCTAGATACACAACATTCAATACTTAAGTAATTGACAGCAATGCTCTCATGTAAATTCATGTCTAGCAGCACCATAACACTACTGGTCACTTTCTGGTGAACTGGGCTCAAGCAGGTTACTTGAAGTGCTTGTGTATTAGCATAAAGTATCTCAACAAGCAACCTACTTCCTTGTGCCTGTAGATACTGCCCAATCGTGTGGATGGTGCTCTATATTGAGTAGGAATGCCCTCACTCCCATTGCTCCTTCTGTTGGCAAGTTCCTTCTCTTATTTTGCATATAAGAAAAGGTAAGATAACTATCCCACTTTGTTGGCAAAGTAGAGGCCTGCACTGCAATGCTGTTTCTCAGGAAATTTGGGGCTTATATCTAAATAAAAGTCAAGGTTATTAAAATTCACAAAAAATATCCCACGTTAATGGGACTGTCACACATGGAGGGGAGGGTTGGGCTGGATGAATGAATTTAAAGTCAAGACTGTTTTTGTATACCTGAATATTTAAGGAAGTACCCTTGATAATTTAACATTCTGCCAAATAAGACTGAGTGCTAGAACAATAGCATAAACCACCACCTGTCAATGGACAGCTTGTTAGCCCAGGAAAAAATATAAAATTGCTATAAAAATAAGCTGTTACACAGAGTTGCTTCATTTTATATATTGGATATGGAGTAATAATGTACATACTTTGATATCAAGTTTCTGAGGATGCCCAAACAGGGTGCAAGGGAATCCCTCCATAGATTACAAAAAAAATAGATTTATATCTTCTTTGTGAATGGATTACCACAATATGCTCTTTAACTACTTAAAATTTAGTCATGTTGCTAAAAAGATAAATTAAATTGTGCTTCACAGATCACCTTTTTCAAACTTCCATTTTGGAGGTGAGTTTTGTTAATGGTACAATAGTGTGGGTGGCAACACAAATTAATGGTTGGATTGTAGCAACGGTCAACATCTCCGGAGGGTAGTTAAAGCCATCTGTAGAAGCCTTCACCTTTCTGTAGTAGGGGTTACTCCAGTTCATGAGAGTATGATGAGATTGAGAAAGAAGCTTGCATTTACTTCAAGTGTCTTGTTGTCGTGTATGCTCCTACCAATGAATGTGGACTTGAAGTGAAAGAGGTGTTCTACAGTGATGTGGGTAATGTGGTTAAGGAGATTGAACACATCCTTGTTAGTACTCACAGTAGGATCCTCCAGAACTACAGGGTATACCAGAGTGGAAGGAATGCCTGCCAATTCCACATGAAAACTCTCTGTCAGTCCAATGTTCACCCTAGTCGTTTTGCAGCACTCAGCAACCTGATTGACCCTGTAGTGCTGTGGGATACCTTCAAGTGCAAAATGCACTTGAAGGTATCCCACATTAGAGCATGACTTAATTTCATCTTGCAGGTTACACTGAAAGCCATCTAATTGGGGATCAGAGCTTCCACTGTACCCTGATGCATAAGACTCGAAAGTTGTTGAGAAGGTACAAGGAACAATACACCAGGAATCTTGCTGTGGAGGTTAAAAGCCATTTTATAGTAAATGACCTTCTTCTTGCCTATCAAGCCCCGACTAAGAAAGCTGAACTCCGAACCCCCTCACAGGTGTCTGCAATCCACTCAGTAGATGGCCAGATCATCTCAAATTGTGTTGGGCATAATATGAAAAAGTTAGGCTGACTGCTTTGTACAGTTGTATCAGATAACTCCACCAACAGTTATGGATGTGAGTAGTGTCATAATCCCAGTGGCAGTCCCACCCATCTGAGATGAGCTTCAAATCCTAACTGAAGTTAGGGTGGCGATCTATAAGCTAAGGGGTGGTATGGGTGGTAAGCAGTGGGACAACCCTCTCTGGAAGGAAAAAGGGCATCGATGGGATGCAACAATTACCAAGGCATTACACTGCTCAGCATACCAGGTAAAGTTATTGCTCACATCCTTCCAAGATGTATCAGAGATCACATACTAAGACAACAAAGACAGGAGCAACCTGGATTCACACCTGGCGTCCACAAACTTTTCATATCCTAGCACTTCGAGTCACTGTAGAGCATGTTGCAAATTTGTAGCCTACATTGAGCTGAAGAGGGTGTCTGACAAGGATTACTGGATTAAGAGTAAGCCTTTATACTGAAAGTGCTGAAAATGTGGTGGGGACCCGTCTTACTTCCCTGTGAATTCAGGAGTGAGGCAAGGCTGTGTTCTTGCACTAACACTTTTCAACACTAGCATAGACTGGATATTGGGCAAAACTACTATCCAAAGTCATTATAGAGCAACACTGGAAAATATCAGTCACCAACATTGAATTTGCTGATTTTGTTGCTATCCTATCCAAGTTTCTGGAAACCCTACTGGTTGCTCTAGATGCATTTTGCAGTGAGGCAAAGCCCATGAGGGCAAGACAAGAGCGTCTACAGCCAGACAGACACGCTCAGATCAGAGAAAGGGCAGCCGAACCCGATAACTCAGACGTTATCTTTTCTCTGAGCGAACTAAGGAAAGCCTATAAAACCAGTTCCAACACAGCCCCGGGCTCTGATGGGATCTCGTACCCCATTATCTCCCACCTAGGACTAGCAGGTGAGCGTGCACTCTTGCAACTCATCAACAAGTCCTGGGAAACTTCCACTCTACCCCAGAGTTGGAAGAGGGCTACCATAGTTCCCATCCCAAAACCAAAGGAGCCGGGGAAGTACCGCCCCATCTCTCTGCTCAGCTGCCTGGCCAAGACGGCTGAGAGGATGGTACTAAACCGGCTTCAATGGAAAATGGGACCCCCGCACGAACACCTCCACGGGTTCACAAGGGGCATGGGCACAGCACACAGCATAGCCACGCTCTTAAGCACAATCAGCAAGGGCCCAGCTGTGGTGGTATTCCTTGACCTGGAGAAGGCTTTTGAACTGGCAAGTCCGCTTGCCATTCAGGAAAGCCTGATCCAGAAGGGAATCAGAGGAAAGCTCTTGGCTTGGATAGGTGACTACTTCAGGAACAGGACTGCCAATGTCAAATTCCAGGGTCACCTATCGCAGCACATGCCGCTCGAAAATGGAACGCCACAGGGTGGGGTTCTCAGTCCAGCCCTATTCAACACTTTAATGTCCTGCATCCTCAACATAAACCTCCCAGTGGGGTGCCAGATCATCTCGTATGCAGACGATCTCGCTATCACCTCCACTGGCCCACGCAGCCAGAATAAAGCCCAGCGTTGTCTGGACCTCGTGTTAGAGGAGTGTTGTAGGACAGGACTAAAGATCTCTGCTGCCAAATCCAAAGCCATGGCTTTGAGACAGAGAGTTCGAGGCACAAGACTGAAAATCCAGGGAGTGGAATTAGAATGGGTCAAGGACTACCTATACCTTGGGGTAAGGATAGACCGGACCCTCTCCTTCCATAAGGAGGTCCAGTACCTGGTTGACCGAACCAAAGCAAGACTGTCTGTCATGAGAGCAATGACTGGGAGACGCATAGGGGCCAGACACAAAGTACTAAGATCATTCTATGTACATGCTGTCCAGCCCATTGTGGACTATGCCTCATTCGCTCTAATTGCTGCAAAGAAAAAGCACACAGACAAATTAGAAACAGTCCAAAATGAAGCTGCCAGGATCATTCTGGGTGCCCCGAGGTGGACGAAGGTCCTCAACCTCCTGATGGAGGCAAACCTTCTCCCCCTGGACTCACGAATCGATCTAACGGCAACGCAATTCCTGTCAAAGGTCATCCAGGCTCCCAGGAACACAAGCCTAAGACAAAAATTAGTCAGATGCCTCGAACAAGACAACGAGCTCGTTGCAAACAACTCCTGGCTGTCTCATACAGCCAGGGTGTTGATACGCCATCAGCTCAAAGAACAGCTTCTTGCTAAGGGCATGGACTCCCCCCACCCCGACTTTGCCGAAGCCCCGCCGTGGGCACTGAGCCTGATAGAGTTCAACATAATGAGCCTGTCAATGAAAAAGAGCCTATACCCCATGCCTAGCCTAAAGGCAGAAGCCCACAGGGTCATTGCAGCCATCACTCCTCCGGGTAGTAGAACATACTACACGGATGGATCGGTCGATCCCTTGAGCCACACTGCAGGCGCCGGCTTTGCAGCTAGGGATGCCACGCAATCCATGAGGGTAACAGACAACGCCTCCTTGCTACAGGCAGAGGCAGTTGCAATCATGGGAGCCCTAGGCCACGCGTCCCTAAGGGAAGGACACGTGGTCATACACACAGACTCCAGGGCAGCCATTGACTGTCTTCAGCACAGCTCACCCACAGACATCTACCTACTGACCACGATTCTCACAATGGCACAGAGAATTCTTGCTCAGGGTAGAAGAATTATCATCAACTGGGTCCCAAGCCACATCGGCATCAGAGGGAACGAGCTTGCTGACAGACTAGCCGTCACTGGCAGGGGTATGCCCCCAAATCCCATGATGATAAAACCGAGCCGAAAATTACTTATGGAGAAGTGTGCCTTGGTCGGTCGTACCTTCCTACAGCAGCTCCACAGAGAGGAAACAAGAACCTCCCCCTCGGCCAGCTGGTACTCAGACGCCACAGGCTGTGAACCACTGGCACTCTCTGAAGTAAGCAACAGAGGTACCGAAGTCATTCTTCACAGAATGCGCCTAGGTTACCACTGTGCATGGCAGATTATCCCAACAATCGAACGTGATGAATGGTGCTGCAAGCACTGCGGCGAGCCGAACGCCACACTAGTCCACTACCTAGAAAATTGTAACCATACACAATTCCTGAGACATGGACCGCCCACAACAGCCGCCGTGCTGGTAAAGAGGCTATGCGAAATGCTTACACCATGGCGGCAGGAGCGCTTGCTGGCAATCCCGCCGCCATGGTAAGCACCGAGTGTCAGACAACTCAATGAGACAGCCGTAAAAAAGCTGACACAGGCCGGGCCATATCTAGAAGGCCCGGGCAAAGCTAGAACTTCGCAAACCAAACCCCCCCCCCCCCCAAAGCCCATGGGCTTAGAGGTTACCTGGACCAAGAACAAAATCAAGGAGTTGCTAGAGAAACCTGTTCAGTTGGTACATGATTGCATCAAGAATATTGAAGTTGCTCAGTTTTACATACCTTGGTAGTGCAGTCCATGACTCTGGGCTGTCAGACCAGGAGATAAGAGATGGTTTGGCCTCTCTCAACAAGAATATTTGTAAATGCCAGTACCTGTGCAGGTCCTACCTACATGTTGTCTGAGCTCTGATACTGCCAGCATTACTCTATAAAAGTGAAACCTTGGGCCTTGCCTTAGAGACCAGCATAGGACCTGTTACTTGCACAATGAGGGACCACCAACTCACACTGTATTGGCATCTACCTTGCTTCCCTGAGGATAATCCTGTGAATTAAGTTATCTCTTCTTAAAACAACCCTTGGTGGAGCAGGCCTGTGGGATGACCTAAAAAGTTTTAGCTTGGGCAGATTGATCAGAGATGTTGTGAAGTGTATGAGATGGGCTGAGGTCTTGCCTAGTAGACCCTCATAGATGGAAACAATGGGTGGATGTGTCTAGTGCCCCCATTTAGGGAGCACATGGCTGTTTAATCAAATTTATCTTCCAGTGCAGGAAAGTCCCTGTCAGGATTTATATATTTATCTATTTTTTGTAATTACATACAAACCAGGTGTCATACCTTCCTGTAACTGATGGTACACTACGGATGAAAGGATGAGGATTTTGATATTCAGAGATTTGAATTAATTCGTCAGTGAGAGTATTATAAATCACTCGGCATCATAGACTCCAGTGATTTGTGGCAACCGTCCAGCTGCTGGGCACAGGAGTCCGCTACTTGTAGCAGAACTTCCTGCTTGACACGCTCTAGCGCGTCGACATGCATATAGCTGTACACGGCAAATCAAGTGGTTTATTATGACAGCTAAACATGTGACCCGACAGTAATGGATTTATTAAATGAAAGCAAGAGAGAATGGTTGCATAATATTGACAATTCTTAAGCACTTTATTAAAAAAAAAAAAAAAATGATATGGTAAAAAAGTCAGATCTAATTATACCACAGGAAAGGTAAATGAAATGTGTAAATAAATACTGTATTTGTCAGACAGTAACACACACATACAGACACAGAAACATGGACACACACATACTTATAAGCATGAACTTTTGCATTAGTCATTTAGTCTTGCTGAAAAAGAAAAAATTTAACCCACCAAAAAATATTAGAAACAGTACTTAAGCATGTGTGAGAGTTGTGAGGATTAACCCCTCAGGGACAGGTATTAGAAATCTCTCGGCATTATAGAGTGGCAACATCCAGCTACTGATCGCGGGATTTCAGTACATGTTGCAGAACTTCCCGCTGGAAGCGCTCTAGTGCGTCGCCACACAAAAAAAAAGAAAAAAGAAAAAAAAAATATATATTGTTTTAATTTTCTGATTTTGTTCCAAAGAATGCATGCTATTTAGGCTTAAGTAAAACAAGAATAAAAAGGTAAGCATATATTATCAAAGGAATTAGGAAGTTTGAATTTATATACCATCATGGAAGACACAACTTTCCAATCATATATATGATGATAGCATATACAATATATCAGCTGTATGAATATCCACAAATAAAATAATACATTTAAAACAACCATATTTTAAAGCAATTATGCTTCTCAAAATGCAACATTAGGAAAGCATGTTATTACTAAGTCAGGACCTGAAACTTCTGACAGTTCTGAGCCAAACTTCCTGCACCTGAACTTCTAGGATTTGGTGCCTCTAGTTTTGCTCTGCTTTAGCAATTATCAGTAAATGATCAGTAACATACATAGTGTGTTTAGTATTATTCTGCAACAGCATGTAATTGACAGCATATGAAGTGTCTTTAGTGTTTGCTCTACACTGACAATGAACAGCTCTTTAGTAACACAATATATGTCTTTAAGTGCTACTCTGCACTGGCAGTTAACAGCATGTGATCAATTGCATAAATGCTGCTTTATATTGCACCAGCACATGATCTATAGCATGAAGGGTACTTCTCATGCTTACATTTACTGTTAATTGTTCAAGCACTTAAAAAATAATTTGTAGTTATAATAGTGTCTTAAATATTGAATTGCAACAGTAACTGACCAACAGCATAAATAGTAACTATAATGTATGTCCTGCTTTAGCAGATAACAGTGAATGATCAATAGCATTTATGACGAGTTGCTCTGCAATTGGCAGGAAACACTATAGTAGCAGCTTCTACTACAGATTTATGTGTTGGCCTGTGAAGGCAGTTCATCATTAACTGTAACAGGTAATTCCAAGAGCTGGAGAGTATACTGCCATTTGGAGAGTGCCAAGAGTACAAAAAAACTGATCAAAAGGGGCAACCTTTCCCTGTGCAACAGGTGCAATGGAATGTCAGTAATATGAATGAATATAAAAAAGCAAACAAAGAATAAAAGGAAAAAAGAAAAGTCCTGACTTGTATTATAAAACCATACATTAAACCATGAAATATACAATATCACTTTTCTCTCTCTTCATACAAGGCACAGTCTCTGGAGGGCACATGTTATGATTCTACAAACTATTATGCCAGCCTTACCTCAGTTTGTTTCCAATATGAGCAAATAATTACTTTCTTTTTTATTCTTTGATGATGGTAATATTCATTAATTGTGAAATAAAGCAATGTGTTTCTATGTTGAAGCCTTCTATAAACAAGTAATCTATTCTGAAAGCCTCCAGAAAAAAGAGAACTTCCTCTGTAATAATACCCACAAAAAGAAATTGAAAAAGGGGAAGAGAATTTGTGAGTGTGTAAGTGCGAGTGTGTGTGTGAATGCTTGAGTGAGTGTACACACTAGGGTAAGTTTATGCTTGAATGCAAATATTTTTGGATGTTCAATTGTCTGAGTGTGGCAGATGGTGAGGAAATGACAGAAAGCAAGTGGTTTGCAACATTTAATCTTTTACATTCTGATGTGCTGAACATCAGGAATCAGAGAAATGAGTGGGTATGAGTTGAGGAAGATAGTATATGTTACTAGGCTTTCTAGCAGAAAGACTTTGACACATGGTATAAAAATTATTTATACTACTTTATTATCAATTCAGAATGTTATCCATGTGTTTAGCATGAAGGAATATTACCCGAGTTTAAAGTAAAGGCAGTCTATGTGCTCTTAAGGCAATACTATACGACTCTCACTAACTTGGTGCAGTAGCCATGCTCTAAAAGCAACTGGCTAGTTCATTATACAAGATGTTCATGTAGTTTCCCATTCTTACCATGCTTTGTGTTTGTAATCTGCTACTTAAATTCAATTTACACCCAAACAGTTTACAAATATGGCAGGCCCCCCCACCCCTCCCCCCAAAAAAGGATACCATGCCAAGTTAGTGCAAGAGCAGTACAACACGTAAGCTTTTGTTATTATCCACTACTGGCATGTGGCAGATAGAGAATAAAAAAGAATGATCATGGTGATATAACAAATCTTATCAGAACATGATCAATGCTCATTTTCCTTATTGTGATCAACATGTCTTTTAAACCATACTTTTTTAAAAAGAATTAAAAAAAAAAAGTGTACACTAACCCTACTAGTGAACAATGAACTGAAGTAATATTTATATATTTATTTATATGTATATATAAATGAATGTGCAAATAATCTGTCCTAATCAATATGCAAGAAAGAAATTCATACTCGATATACACACTATAACTCATTCAGACTGTTTTGTTTGTACAGATCTAGAGAAAAAATTCCAAGCTTTAAATCAACTATAGTTTCATACCTGAAAATAAAGACATGTCTAAGCTGCCTGATAATATTCAAAAGTAACATTGCTCATGATTCCTAGGCTTCTTACTTTTTTCGGGGGGAAAATCAGGTCTAATCAGCAAACATTAATCATAAGACTGAAAGTCCATAAATGCATGTGACTAATCTGTATCACAAGCCTGTCCAATAAAGAGTTAATGAGAATGATTAGCAATGTTGAACTTAATGATGGGCAAACTAATATATGTCTTCCATATCAACATCAAGTAATAGCATTATCCATAAAAAGGTGAGAGGTGAAAACCAAAATCCTTCAGCGTAACTTTTAAAAAGTGAACTATATTAATAAAAAACATGTTTTCCAAATTTTTGAGTAACCTCTGATATTCCTATGGTATTCTGGATAATCCATAATTGCTACAAAATACAAAATGATATGATGTTTAAAAACCAGAAAATGGTTTTCATGATGAAAAAAAAGCCAGCTGATTGTTTCCCAGACAATTTCCCAATATATTTTCCATGACAGAATTTTGGACAATACAGATTCCTAAACCACACCAGAGATTTCAGGGTGAGTATTCAATGCTACAATTTCATGAATAATGTTTCAATTTATTTCTAAATGATTGTAAAGACTGTAAGGTAGTGATGCACAAAGACACGGAAGATGAAAATAAAGATACACCTTCAAAAATTGAAAGAAAACTGAGAGTGAAAGAGAAAAAAAAAAGAGGAATGAAGAATCTTTCGCAAACTGTCTTGGTTAAATATCTCTTAAACAATAAACATGATTCATATGAATAACAAATAGGATGCATGATATAATGTACGAAAAAAAGAAAAGAAAAAGGGATGTCCAATCTTTAAAAAAAGGGGTAACTTGTGTAATCTACTTCATCAGATTTCTTACCCCTTTTAAAGGCAGACATCTCTTTCCTTAGTTACATGGTGACCTGTTGTACCATATCTATAGCTCTGTCCAATATCAACACATTTCTTAATAGTACAAAACAATGCAAAACATCAAGGTATCTCCAAAGCAAATGGTTAAATTAAAGTGATTTATATGAATAATCAAAAATTAATATACAAGTGCAGACATATCTTGTTCAGGAAACAAAGATGAATGTGAATAATATGGTTTTACAAGAACCCTGCAATTAGCTTCAGACCTCTGATCCTAGTACACGATAAAGAACAAAATATGCTAGCATCTCATGCATGCAGAAGCAACAATGCATATGATTACAAATACAGTAAAAGCTCTTTTGATTATCTATTATTCTTTCTTTCAACACATCTCTTAAAATTCAAGGAGCTATGCATTTCTATCTCCTAAAATATTCAATGAAATAAAATCTCACATTTAATCACATTTAAAAACAGTAATAAAAAAGAAACAATGACAAACAATTTAAGCTGACAAATATTTTTTTAAAGGACAAGTAAGGAAGTACAAATAAATACTTTGATCTCCTGGCAAGTAAAAATTTACCAAAGCTTCCCATGCAACAGTATTGGGTTAGGCAAAGAACACTACAAGAAAAGATGACAGCAGAGGAATCAACTGTAAACTGTATAGTGATAGAGAGAAAGAGAAAAAAGATTCCAGTTCCATTTCCCAAACTTAGTCTTCCTTATATAATGAAAGTCAACTATACAGAAAAAAAATGTCATAGGAGATGCATCTAACTTGACTATAATGTAGTTAAACTGATAAAAAAAAACCTTTACTGGACACATGGAGGGAGATAATATTTGCAAGTCACCAACAGCCAAATCACTGAAATTTGTAACAAACCATATTGTGATCCCATGCATAAAATATATCTATTGGTATACAAAATAAAACATGTATGCACACTGATCGCAAGGAAGTTGATTTTAAGAAGTCAACTTCTTCAACTGCTATCACATTTATCACTCTTGTTGCACATGCAGTAACACTGACACATTTTCTTCTCTTACTCATTCTGCACACATACACATGTAAAGAATTGAAATGTGTGTATGTGTGAGTAAATATGTATGAGAAAGTGAAAGCAGATGAGAAAATAGACAAAGTGAGGATGATTGTAAGTCTGTGTTTAAGTTTGTGAGTGAGTGTAAATGTAAGGTTATGTCTGTAGGTAAAAGGTAATCAAGGAAATCTAATTAAAGGCACATACACTCATAATAATATCATCCACTACAATCCTATTTGAGATATATAGTAACTGGATCACAATCCTCTATGCCTTTATTCATCTTTGTTCATGGTAACTCCTGTAACCAATTTTACCTTATGCTACTTCAGTATTACCCAACACCCAAGGATCTAAGGCTGTTCATGATTCTTTAACATTATGCAATGATTGGAGCAGTAAAAGTCATTCCATGCCAGTGAGAAAGTCCCCTATTGCTATTGTCCACATCCAAAAATTTCCTAATACTAATTTTTCTGAGAGCTGGTGATTTGGTGTTACTGTAAGGCCACTTTTACATCTATTCAGTAGGATTAGGGGTTGCATCAACAGTAGAGGCATCGCTGGCAGCTGGTGTCTCCACGGCTGAGGAGGCTGAGGCATCTAGCATGGTTGAAGCTTCGCCATTACTTGCTTCACCCCCTTCGTAGAATGTCATCGTCTGCAATGACACATCACATTTAGAAGGAAACATATGGTGAGTCAGATTAACCCAATGGCGCCGGGTATAGCAAATTAAAAAAAACTCTACGCTCTGGCGAACGGCGGCAGCGCGCCGACTCTGAGCGCGTGATATCGGTACATCAAGCCGAATCATTGCCTCGGGGCGTTTTGGCGCGGCGCCGCTGCGGACAGCCGCACGCCTCACATCGTGCGTATTGTTATGACGGCGATAGCCGTGACCCGTCGCCATTGGGTTAAGGTACAATGAAGAGGAAATTCTCCAGAGAGCATTTATCCACAAAACCATGAGGACATTTTTTTTATTTGAGAGAATGCATCAATGAAAGTGATTTATAATGAAAACAAATAAAAATTAAGAGTTATCAAGAAATTCCTAAAAGATTGAGTAATTAATAAAAGATTTTGAAATGTCTTCATTCAGCCAGAAAGAGAACATTCATTATTGCACTTTGGCTAAAAGCAAATGTATGATACACTACTAGCATCATAACTTCTAGCTTATAAAGCACAATGATAATGTAAATAATGGGTGAAAATCATAATATACCAAAGTCAAATTTAAGAAAGGCCTACAGAGAATAAATATAGTTAGCTTAAAAAAATGTAAGTAGTTCATGTTTAGGATTTATATGTTAACCTTTTGCCGCAGGGTGGCATGTACGTACATGCCATGGAGCGCTGGTCCCATTTTCTGGGGACATGTATGATCATGCTGAGCACACTATGGCGCAGACATGATCTCATGGCAGCGGGGCCCGGGCCACTATGAATACAGCCCGGGAGAGAGGACCACCCGGCGGCATTAGGTTAAAATATTAACTGTTTTCCCTTCTCCTCTAACTATTAGTATAATCAAATACAACAAAAACAAGATTAAACCAAGAAAAAGTTAGCTAAAATATTTTCTTTGTTCATATATTCCAGAAAATCATCATTCATTTAATTTTTCTTAGTAAATATGTTATGTAGAAAACAAGTACATGTGAGTATGGCTAACTTCATAATGCAAAAGATGTACCTTAAGTGTTTCAATTAAACCTTCATCACCCTTGTATATGAAATGTGTCAATAATATCTTCTGCATTATGATGTCACACATTCTCATTCATATTTTCTTCTATACTTGAGACTATAAACTAAATATTAAATTGAAATTCCCTCTATTTCCACAGTGGTAAGAACACTCTGTATGTTGGTGTCCAAAGGGATGTCAGGAGAGGGTAGAACACTTGTACAAAATATTATCTTCAAAAGGAATAACATGAATGCACATGCCTCAAAACAAGGTTAACCCAATGGATCCAGATGCTTCTGCCAGCACATGGCCCAAAATACAGGCATTAGGCTTGTGTGAGCGGCCAATCTGATGGGTGCGAGGCCTGTAGGCCAGGAGCAGGCAAACACTTGTGGGCGGTGACAGGATTCCATGCCTCCCCTTTGCAATGTTATTTTCTCTTTTTCTGCATGAGCATATATAGCTTTTTTGCTATTTTCCAAAGTCCATATTTATCATTTGATCTGCTTTATCCAGATGGTAACAGACTATTTTCCAGGTAGCCCAGGATCCTGAGAATGGAAATAATGTCTTGACTGGAGCCAGCGCTCTTCCATTCCTGGCTCATGGACAATACATTCCACATTCGTTTACTGGTGGAAATAATGCAAAAGCTCCTTCCTAAATGGCAAATGAGTCAAATTATCCTCAAAGAGGATTGTGCACTCATGGCAAATTTTATTCCATCACCCGTCTCCAGCCGAAATGCTCATAATGGCATGTTTATGTCACCCGCCTCTCAAGCAAATTATTTTCATGATGTGATGGTCACATCATCCAGATCGTAAGGGTTAAAAGATGTTAATGTGTAAAAAATGGGATGCTAATAAATAACTCATGCATTAAGAGGACAAATTATCCATTAAGAATAAGAGATAAAATAATTTTTCAAATAAACATTAAAAGTCAACCACAAAAAGATAAAAAGAAAGAAAGAAAGAAAGAAAGAAAGAAAAAATCTCAGTAAATAAAAATACATATCTTTTCACTCACAAACACATACACACTACTAGCGTGTGTATGTGTATGTGTGCTTATACATGTCTGTATCTGTGTTTGTATGTGTCCACGGGAGTGTGAATGTGCTTGTGTGCCTGTACCTGTTTCAGTGTGTACCTGGATTTGAGTATGCTATGTTTTGTGAGTTTGTCCTTGTCTGCTTATGTACTACTTTCTGGGGCTGGGATTCTTGAATGCCAAATGACAGAAAACTGTATGAATTGCTACTCTTAGATAGTCAACAAAGTATTTACAAGTGATTTTACATTTGCCCAAGATGATGACAAAAACTCATAAAGAACAAAGCCTAATATTCTGTATCTAAATACTGAATTTCAAAATGCATTTCTAAAGGGCGTCATATATGTTCAGTTGAATTACGCAAACTGCCTGCACAAACTCGTCTTGATAATACAATACTTGCCCTAACCCTTGCAGCAGCTTACAGAGATCAAAAACCCAATAAGAATTTATATGAAGAAAAAAAAAATTGACCCTGTCAATTCTGTATTTCAATCATTCAATCAATCTATCTATCTTGTTCATATGCTGATACCTTCAACTGTTTATTTGATTACTTTTACTCTTGCCTTTCCATAAACTAGGGGGTGCTTGAAACAGTTTGATATATCTGCTTGTTATTCTATACTATTTTTCATCTCATAGCTGTTTATATCACAATGGCAGCTCTGCATTGAGTGAACATGTCATGCTTCTCCATAATTGCTCAAACTTGGCTTACACCGACTGAATTAACACAGGCCTCAAATGGGACTTGCAGTTACACAAATTGGCCCCCTACACACATAACTGAGCTTGTGTAAGACTCTGGTGATTTTTGGCAACATCCAGCTGCTGGGCGTGGGAGTCCGCAACATGTAGCAGAACTTTCTGCTTGATGTGCCATACCATACCCACACAACACGCGTTTTTTTATGATGGCTATACTAATGACCCAGCAATAACTGGTTAATAATGCAATGACAATCTTGAAAGATAAGCCTTCACAGTTTAGATATGACTGAATTTTGCCATTATACAAAAGTGAGCAGCCTGTTTCTTTTCTTGTGTATTGATGTACTGAGCCATTCTCATTATCATTCAAATGATTATAATTAAACAATGAACTGTCATATCGGTATAATGGATTAATTATTAGCTATTTACACATTTAATTTGTTTAAATTCAATGAAATGTCTTAAAGATAATTTTGTAAATTGAAGGTATATGTTTATAAGATGTCCTTCTGAAAGAGAATTTACCAATCATTCAAGAGCCCTTGACTTTCTTGCAAACTAATATCGTTTTTTTTCACTATAATAATTCATACCTGCATTGAATCTTTCCTACCTTACAGTGGGCCTCTGGCTCTGTGACTAGTAAAAGGTTAGTGAGTCTTAACCAACTGTGATTAGTCACCAAGGACACAATTACTAGTCCTACCTCTCTCACCTGTTTATCATTTTCCTTGAACTTTTATACCTTTGGATAGATCTTTTTCATTTCTTCTTGCTATTAGCATTGCCATAATACTACAATCATTCTAATGTTCTAATAGTATTATTAATAACAGTAATGATACTAATAGCATTTGAAAAGTACTTTCCCCAAAACTCGAGGAATGATTCAATCAAGGTCATGTGGGTCTTACCAACTGACTCCTTTGGTGACTGAGCACTTGTGCAACAAAACTACAGTAAACAGTACATGTATCCTATCCATGGGTGAACATAACACCACAGAATAGGTAATATCATATTAATTTATAGCTTCAAAATTTTTACTATCAGCCCTCTCCTCAGTGTGGATACAGATGTAAAATGAGTGTGGGGTGGGGGGGGGGGTGATAAAAAATTCTGCTACCCATGGTGAATCCCAGCCCCACTGTCCAATTTTATCAGTGTGTTGTTACCTGTGTTGTTACCTGTTAAAGGCACAACCTTAACTACATCAGAACTACATGCACTAGCCACAGGGCATACAATTTTCACGACTTCTACGAGAAAGGCTGCATAAAGTGATTAATGCAAACTCTGTAAACAACAAATTATAAAAAAAGTGCCAAATTCATTTCCACAAAGGCCGCAATTTGTATGAAAAAAAACTCACATGTCAAAACAGTCTGGTGACACAATTTTGAGCTGAGGTTGAAGAATGCAGCAAAGACAAAAGAAGGAAGACCAACCAAAATTATTTTCTAAAAGAACCATTTGATTGTAGAAAAATTGACAAGATAAGGTTGTGCATCACTAAAAAATACCAAGGTTTCTTGGACAATGCTGGCAAGTTGACTAGTATTGGAAAATTCCCCATCCTTATGTATTTCTTCAATAACTATCAGACTGAAAAAAAGTCTATAAACAAATCCCTGACTGTAACCATGATATCCAGACCAAGTTCACCTGCACTGGCCTGCATCAAGAGTTACAGATTGGAAAAGAGAAAGCCAACCAGGGCAATTTTTCCTGCAAGGAAACAACAACTACATCAGTTATAAAAAAAAAAGAAAAGAAAAGAAAAGAAAAAGAAAATATGAATTAACAACAATAAATAGAATTAAATAAATAAAATCAAGGACCAGGCATCCAAGATACTGAACATAACTACTAGAAAAAAAAAAGAAAATTCCTACTGGATGGTGAGAGGAGAAAGAAAGCTTTACATAACATAATCCTCAAGATCCATGATAATACTAAAGGTTTGCTAAAATAACAGAGTGAAAAAAGCTGTGGCTACTTAAAAAGAAATTAAAGAAAGAAAGAAAAAAGAAAAAGAAAAAGAAAAAGAAAAAAAAAATGCATCTTAAAAAATCTTACTAGTGGCTTGTTTGTATCTCTATAAAGGAAACATTTAATTTTCTGAGAACTAACAAAATCCATTCACTTGTAAACATACATGCTTCACTCTTGTGTCACAGTTATAAATGTCATACATAAGACCATATCTGCAGTGTCCTCATCTGCAATTTCTTGCATTTGAGTAATTTCAAGTTTAAGCTAGCTAATAAATTTATCAACATGCATGCACAACCCATTGTTGATTAGCTAAAATGCCAAATACTTCTTGTATTCATATTTGTAACTCTTCACATTTGGCCATTTAAGCAGTAATTATTATATATATATTTTTTTTTTTAGGCTCAAAATGTAATATAAATGAAATCAAAATGTAACACAAATTACATAATTGGCAGCATTGATAAATGGGTGATAAACAATCCTGTGAATTTCTTTACATGACTTACATTTATCTTTAACTCTGAAGAGACTGTATGATTATTTTTTTTTATAAGAAAGAAGAACTTATGAGAATAATAAATATACAAGTTTTTGAAGTTTATCTAAAGGCAGACAGGCAAATAAACACTGTCAGAGCACCACCAGAACAATACATAGGACTTTGTATACATTTTGATAGGCAGCAAGTGATCCTTTGAATGTACTTTTATAATGATTATCACTGTCATTGTCATTGTTATCATTATTATCCTTTATTATTATAATTATTATTACTGTATTATCATTTACCATTATGTTTTGATGTGGTGAACATTACCACTGTATGAATAACAATTTTAACAATAATGATATAGCTTAGTGGTAATGTAAAAATCAATTAAGTATATTATGAATATGTAGTACAATAGTTGTCTTTAGGATATTTAACCTATAATTCTAGCATATGATGTCAATTGGCATTATATTCATATAATTTCTTATACATGTAAATAAACTGTAGTGCCACAGGACACTTTAAGTACCATTTAGTTCCATCAGTACAATACTCTGAGACAACATGTTT
>NC_061842.1:15533659-15538659 GCF_019202785.1 Penaeus chinensis
TAACTTTTCAACAATGTTATAGATGAACAACTAGGCATGCATCTTCCACAAAAAACACCTTTTCCATCAAAAAAGCAAACCAGGAATACCGGAGGAAATACTTACTTGAGTTGATGGGTGTCTCATTTCCAGCCTCTGTCTGCGCCGATGACAATTCGTCATAGCAAGTGAGACACACACGAAGGGGCTTGTTGGACTGATGAATCAACAAAACCTTCTTGCTAGAGCATGGTCCACACACTACTTTACCACACTTGCGACAATGATGCTGTAAAGATTGGTAAATAAGAAGCCATCCTAGAAACTTAAAAAAAGAGAGAAAAAAAAAAGAAAGAAAAGAAAAGAAAGAAAAAAATAAAATAAAATGAATGTGAAGTTTCTCTAGTCCTCCAAACAAAAAATGAAAATTACACTTCATGAACAAGGACAAGCGAAGATCAAATCAACATGGAAAATAATATGCACATTGTAAGGCAAAAAGACAAATATGAATTGGTACTGTATAAATGAAATATTAGTAATAAAAGAAGATTAAACCTCTCAGAAGATGAACTGCCAAAAAAGAACTAACAGAGTGATGATTAAAGAGAAATTATATTTGAATTTTGAACTCAGTGGCCTAGAAATCTACTGCTTGCCTATTAGTATACAATGAATACAAAGAAAATAAGTAAATATATGCATCTATCAAAAAACATTCTGCATCTTCTGAAAGTATACTATTTGAAAAGTAAATTGCTATTAGAAATAATGATTCTCAGAATGCTACTGGGCAGGAAATTTATGATATCTATCATGATTAGTCATTTGAAAGTAATATTCAAAAGCTAAAGCATTTACAAAAGAATAAGCTTTAATAGAAGTTTGACGTAAAACCTATGAAGAGAACAAAATAAAAAGCACAGTAATAATGAAGATGAAGACAGGATAACCACACTTTAATATAGAGAAAGTAAGTAGCGAAAAGCACTGCAGAAGCAGCAATGTCAAGTAATAACTTTTAAGCATTATTGCCACTACTAACTAATAATATCATGATCTTGTGATAACTATAATAAAAAGAAAACGTGATATGTTTACTTCAAATACATCAGATAAGTTCCAAGAGAGCAGCTGTTTAGGCCATGATACTACTTTAGGTACACACAGACACTTTATTCTAATTATAACTGAGCTTCCTGATGTGGTGCTGGTAGCTACTGTCAAAATAATAAAAATAAATAAAAAAAGAAAGTAAGAAAAAAATCACCATTAACCCTGCAAAATCTAATTCATTAAATGACTTTCATCATGAGGCACAAGTTGTTCAGACACACACTTCACCTAAATTTTCAACATGGTAAAAATCACAAATAAAAATAGAAAGGATCTTGCGTGCACTGAAAAGCTATCTACCATATTCAACAAATCAGGAAAAAAGCAGGGGATAAAGGGGATGAATAACAAAATGAAATAATAAATCTAAATGTCAGTGCTGAGCAACAGCCTTCATACAACTAAACACTCACAAGCAAGTATTCCCTTACCCTTCTATTGATAAGAGTGAACTGGGTCTTCTTGCAATGCATGCACACCTGCGTCTCACCATCTGGTACCCACACAGCAGCATGTTTCTCTGCTGCCTTCTTGCCACCTGCACATTACACATTGCTACATGAAACAGGGGTTTGGGTCCTTCCCTTCTTCCCCCTTCTCTATGTATTCTATTTCATTTGGGAATGTTTGGGTGACATGCCAACTACTGGAATATTTTACGACTTTAAATCATTCGCAATAAATTATAAAAAATGTTTCTGATTAAAAGGGAAGGTGGAACGGGGAAATGCAACACATATCAAAAAAGGTAATAGAGAGAAAAAGAAAGTAATAGGTTTCTCCAGTGATTTTTAGACTAAAATGTATCAGATTAAGGAACAGATTTCCAAAATTATAGAAGAGAAGGCTACTATAATTTTTTCAGAGCAGGTTGGCTATGTTTTCTAGACATTACAGAATTTTCAGCTAAAGACAATAAACAATAATTTTATTTTCAGGAATCACTTATATATTACACAATATTACGTAAATCAAAATTAAATGCATGTTGATGACATTAGTATTGCATACTAAACTAATATAAGAAAAAATGGTTATATCAGTTTTATCAAAATCTTTTCTGTGATACTTCCTGTTTATTTACTGTACATGTAAATACTGAAAGACATAATTCATGAAATTCTTAAGTAATGTTATTTAAACAAATATCCACACATTTCCCAAATATCTTAGCACTTTAGCTTAAAAAAAATTATAAATAATAATAATAATGATTGTCTATTAAGCAGTTATAAGGAAAGTAAAGTATGTAGACCTAATACATATTTTTACATTAACAATGAAAAAAAAAAGGAAAGTTACATCCTGGATTTCATATCTTCCACTGCAAGATTACCACTTTTCTTGTTTTGTTTTGTTTTATGAGGGAAATTATTTTAGAAATATCATGAAAGAAGGTGAAAGGCTAAAAAAGAATTGTGTATACAGTGAATAAAAGAGAACAAATATAAACTAAATTGCAATCTCTATAAAATTAGAAATAAATAAAAACAAGTATGTGTGTATATGTGTGTGTGGAGATATATATATATATATATATATATATATATATATATATATATATATATATATATATATATATATAATACATATATGGGAGACATAACTATACTGGTTGGATGCATATAAACTAAAACTAGGCAAATTATTGAATCACATAACAATGCAAAATTTACACTTTTCACACCCACAAAGGAATGTGGAACACCTAAGGAATTAATTAACAAGAACACAGAACCAGAATGTGCGAGCCACTAACTTTTACGTAGCAAGTCGGTGACACACTTATTAATGTGTGCCATCCATTCTCCCTTCTCTGTTGCTGTTGCGGCATACACAGCAAAGGATTTTGTTGGGGTCTTGATCAACCAGCCATTACGGAACTCTGTTATTAGGGGGGGGGGGGGGGGGAGGGAAATTGAGACATAATGGTTGGAAAGAAACTTTTGAAGCAGATGAACAGGAGGAATAAAAACATCTAATAATGTGAACGAAAGTGTGAAAATGCTATTCTATTAAAATGTTCTGTCTATCAGTTGCAATTTCTGATGTCTTAAAAATTCTTGTTCTCGATAAATTTCTCTACCGGTTTTCACTATGCAAATACATGAAATTACTGAAAACACAAAAATCTTTTTCAGAACATGTCATATTTTCTCGTTATATCAAAAATAATTAGCAGGCGAAATGTTAGAAACAAGAAAAATATACTTACGTCCATCGTCTTCTATTGATGAGAGCTGAACTTCTTCTAGAGGGATGATGTGTTGCTTGTTGTACTGAAATCAATAAATAACTAATTTACAAAATCAGAAAAGTATTTTTCTGAATTCATTTTCATTTTGATATTAAAGGGATTGTTATTGGTTATCAATAAGAATTATTAAAAGGAGACTAGTGTAAATCGCTTTAAAATTTTAGAAATGCTTATTTGTTTATTCCTTTGATTATCATTAACTTAAGCTTCTTTCTAAGTTTATTCTAGCAACACATTATCAAACTATATACTTGCCTTTGAAGAAAACTGTACTACTTAAAAACAGGTAATTAACCCAATACTGTCAAGAAAATGTGATGTTCACTGTATTGTACTGCGAAATGTATCTACACACAGATGGCTTCACAAGCGCTCAGCCACCAAGGAATCGATTAGTAGCCTACATCCCTTCACTTGATGTTATTAATATTGATGCTGTTATTATAATCATTACTGACATCATAATTATTACAGTGTTATTAACAATACTGATAGCAATGGAGAACAAAATAAATATTTCCAAAAAATCAAGGAAATAGGTTGATGGGTGAGATAGATCAGACTAGTGATTGATTCATCGGTGGCTAAGCACTTGTGGAGCCATCTATCTGTAAATACAATCAATAAACTAAATTCTCTCTGGATATGGTATGCCTGTACATGCCATCCCTGGGGACAGAGCCTTGGAATCAATATAAAGATAATCTACATTCAATAAAAGTTCAAGCTAAGCATACACTTACCTTCTTTTTATTGAGCACAATATTTCCGTATACCAGGATGTCATTGAAGAGGAAAAACTGCCTTGGTTTGGGTTTCTTTCTGCACATCTTTGTTAGAACACCCTCCCCTACCAACACACGGCCAGGTACATTTAACGGCTGCCCAGAAGTCCCAAAACAGGACTCCACCATGGCAATACGCCGTGTATTTGCCTCACTGTTCACTGCGGGAGAAATTGCTTGTCAAAATTCTTTTTCTTGATCTATTTCATTTCTATGCTTTATACATGACGGTTCTGTGAAGTAGAACCTTACTTAATATGAACTTCAATGTCCACATTCATAAAGCTGAAATAAGCAATGATTATACAGACAGATATGTGCTGATCTACAGGCAGATATTCAGATAGATGGATAAGAAAATGATGTGTAAATAAATTGTACACATTTATACACACACACACACACACACACACACACACACACACACACACACACACACACACACACATATATATATATATATATATATATATATTACATATATATATATTACATATATCTATACCTATACACACACACAGACACACAAATAAAGAACACTTAGATACATTATATTACATATATGGGTAACAAGTAATATGATTTCTTCTTTGGAAAAAAATATATATTAGTATATATGTGCTGCAACTATAGTAAGCAAAAATTTAAGCCATAAGATATAAAACATCTTTTCTACTCAATGCTGTACATATGACAAATATTTTACATAAAACACTGAACTTGCATTTCTTTATCCTTACAATGAAAGCCAAATCATTTTAATTCACACCTACACCTATAGTAATTAATCATAATACAATTGTTCTTCACTGACTTACCAATACTTATGTCCAGTTTGTAAATCACATAAACAAAGCTTTCCA
>NC_061842.1:15546159-15551159 GCF_019202785.1 Penaeus chinensis
CTTTATCATTTTCATAATCACAAGTCTTTATCAACATCTTGGGCAAGGTGTGAGGGTGTGAGGGTGTGTGGGTGAGGGTGTGAGAGGCCCTGGCTTCCTTCAGAGACTGTACTCTTTCCATAAAGTATTTCATATTATTACATAATTTGAAGAGTTGGCTGCTGTGTGCCTTGTGACAACTGCTGTAGTTCAATTTTGCCTATGTGTAACATTCTATATCATCTAAAATGTAATGAATTATATCAAATATGTAACCTGTGCACTGGCAAAATGTACACAGAAAATTGCTATTAAAATTAAGCAGTAACTGTTTTTTATCATTTCATACAAAATCTAATGTAGCTTAAATTTGCTAAAGATTATCATCTTGTAAACAATATTCCTTAAATAACATAAACAATGAATTACTTAATTCTATAAAAGACTATTTTATTTCTGGTTTCACTGTGATAACAGATCACACTCTTAAAGCTGGGCTCTACTTAGTCTCTTTATTACAGATGATAAAATATGTCCTCTACCTTTTCCTTATCCATTAATAATGGTTTCCCATGTATATCTGTTACTAGAGATAACCAAGGAGATAATTTTACCATATCAATGTTTTTTGTACCTATGTATGAATTGCAAATGGAACAGATAATTTCATTCTTTTAGCCTAGGCTGGGATTTAAACAAAGCATATCTTATGCTCTTAAATCATTCTTAAATTAAAGGCAGTCAATTCTGTTCATAATCAGTTAACAAAATTTGATTTGTTTCTTATTTCTATACTCAACATCAAACTAAAGTAGTGTATATTGCTGAACAACAACAATAACAACAACAACAACAACAACAAAAACTTGTGTACAATAAAATGAAAACCTAAACTCATGATAATAATGCATTACTTTAGTTGATCACGCTCTTCTAACACAATAGATTTATTTACTTTATTTTGGCACATTTTCAATTACAGACATACATAGAGTACCTCAAAGGTAAACAGTCCATGGGACCAATAAACTAATCACTACCAGGAGAATTTACTTTACTGACATCAGAGTTGTTCCATACAGAATGTGAAAAAATACAGTTACTGCTGGATGTGGTAAAGAGACCGGTGTTAACTGCATAACCTTTGGCACTCCAGTAAAAGCCAACAAACCTCTTAAAATATATAAGCTAGCAGGATGAAGTTTAGATTGGTTCCATATTAGAGGATAAATCACCAGGGAGGTTTACTATCCATCAAAACCTGATCTTACTCACTTTTTCCATATTTTAATATCCATACATTAAAAATCATATATAGAAAAAAAAATGCAATAACTATAGCAATGAAGGAAAACCTCTTTGAATTAACGTTAATATATCACTACTGTGAACTGATTATACAGTAATATATGTATATTTCAAACTGAAATTATAACTGCTTATCTTTTCTTAGCCTGAGGAGCATAAGGCACAACTCAGCCTGTATTTTGATTTTTAGCTAGAACATTACCAGAATGTTTATCTTAAAAAGAGAATGAAAGTAAAATAAGAATGATAACAAAATGGCAAGATTAATTGCAAAGAACAGGGTGGGATAACAGACAGCAATTCAACATTTCACTGGTTTATGTCAGCAAAAAACATTTTCACAAAGACAACATATCATCTAACTTCACGTTTTCTCCTCTTCGGTTCACTAATGTGCTATGTCTTATCTTGTCACTGTAACAACAATTGCCAATAAATCTCCACAACACATGTTCAGGCAATGCAAAGTTTGAGTACATCCATAGAAGAGTTATCACTAAAAAACAAACCACTTCATCCACTACCTTGATAAAATATATGGTAGAATATATGCTGATGTGCAAAATGCAGAGGTTGTCACTGTTGCTGAAGTGAAGATTGTAAACCACTGATCAATGTGAATAGGGAAAGAACACAGCTAATATACCTCCATAAAAAAAAACAAAAAATTAAAAGCCACTGCAAGAGAGAGCGAGAGAGAGAGAGAGAAATCTTGAAAATTATTGTTTATCAAATGACTACACCCTCTGAGACAAAATCTCTCTTACACCAGCCAATAAGCTTGGGGGCACTCCTGAGAATCCACGACTACCACCATATGAACCTAAAACCTTCCCAGCCCTACCCAATCACTGTATTTCCCCAGAGTGACAATAATGGATTGTGAATCTACAAGTTACATGCATAAGGAGAGTTTATGCAGGGATATCACACAGGTAAATACTCACTGTGAGGCAGGGTAAAGTTAAACTTAGTCTCTGCGCGGCATTTGTCGTGACCTATTTCTTTTTTGTTTCATAAGCTATTCACTGCCTGTGCTGATTATTTCCTATATCAGTGGGTTTAGTTTTATCCTCTCTCTATGTCCTAAAATATCCATCTTAGTGTGGTCATAAATACACACCAGAGCCCTAAAATCAAATAAATGTATTTTACCAACTCCGAGTGTCTCTGCACATCTTTCTATCATATACTATCCCTATCCATACTTATTTCTTTCAAACACTTGACCTTAAATTTATTTCTCTTGGATAGCATAAAATATTTAAGGATTACCAATATTTTGTACAATCTAAATTTTCAATGGCACTAATCTTGTTACTACTGCTGATGTATTAATAACAGTAGGGTACTAACATATTTTCCAAACAAACCATATAACCTATATAATAATGTCCTCCCAAACTAATAAAAACTGCAGCTATTTTATGAAAATTTGTGCATCTTACTCTTATGTGTTTTGAGGTAGGGTGGTCAATCATGCACTACAGCACAGGCTTTAAAATAATAAATTGAAAAAAAAATAAAGACATCAGAGGCATATTAGACAGATGCTTATATATCAAATCATGTAAATTATGACAGCGGAAGAGGTGATCACACAGGTTCTTGTTTCATTTAGGGTGCTTGACACAAACTCTAATAAGAGGAATGATTTAACTGCAATACAGCAGGTGATGCATGCAATTAGTAATGAGAAACACACTGGGATTAGAATTTTCCTTCACTTACATTATTTATAAACAATTCAAAATTCAGAACACCATAATAAAATGTAAACAGTATGAAGACCCAGTAAAATTGACTATATAAATATATGATTTTTAAAAATAGCTACTCACTGACCGCAATTACTGGTCAGTTATTCACACACAGAGTATACAGAATACAGGGTTTCTAGATTATTCATTTACACATCCTCCATTCACTGACATTTGTTTATTCCCTTTCTCGTAGTAGTAGTTTGACAACCAGGGAAACCAAATGCGTTGGACTTCTCCCTATGTCTCTCCTTCCGGGTTTATTTCCCGTACTATTCTACGACAGAGCGAAGACACTTTAGATAATAAGCTTTCCACGGGCATAAGTACCGCTATCCTCCCGTTATTGTGGAGATAATAGTGAAAAACGAAAGACTTTCTGCCACACTCACCCAGTCGGTCCACCATCTTTGTTATTTTATTTTCCGAATGAAATTTCTCTCACTTCGAACACGTCTTTCTGTTCTTTCCCGGTGGATTTAGGACCTTCGATAATGTGTAATTTGTGTGAACTGTGCTCTAGGTCAGTTCATAGTCAGATCGCTCTGTTCTAAACTTGTAAAATGTTATTTTTTTCTTTTCGGAATATATCTCCCATTACTCATCCGAATCTACGGACGAACCTTGACGACTTCCGACGGAAAAGACATGAGTAATTTACAGACTCAGTCCATTTAACGGAAATCCCTTACAAAAAAATAAGCTTCAAAGTTATAAAAGTAAATTAATTGAAAACTCATCTGGAAAAGAACATCTCGAGTATCTATTGCGTGCCTCAGTGAGACGGCAGACGATCCGAACGCACCGAAATCGCAACCTGAGGTCACGTTGGCTTTTGACCTCGCGATAAGGATATCTGCACACACATCAAGCCTACCCTCTTCCTCTTAGCAGAAGCTGATGCTGAGATAAGACTTAAAGGGCTGCCCACTCTTAGGTTTAAAGTTTGATTTCACGTTATCCAGACTTAAGGATTTCACCTTATCAGCATTTTGGAATAGAAAAAAAAAAAGAAAAAAAAAATATTTCTAAATGTATATGAGATAAAGTTACTGAAGGAGACGTCCTGAGATGCGAATATGATCAGATGAAAAGTTATCTATGATCTTCCGAATTCTTATCTCTTTATCTGATGGATCGAGTAGGCTTTTTATTTACATCCTGTTTTAAGGCTTTCCATTTGCTAATAGATAATACATATCATACCTGACAGTGTTTACAGTATGTTTATTTGCGTAAATTCTTGCCAGAGGAATAACCGAAACAGTAAAATGGAATATAAATATATATAAGGAACGTCGCTTTGCTATCCTCCCGAATAAGACAATGGATTTTCAAGTGAATAATTTGTTTGCCTGACAAGTGCACTTGGCCGTTAACCTTGCCGTACTACATGTCAGAGAAAAAAGTGCAGCTGGAAAATAACATGTGTCCATTACAAAAAAACGTCACGTGACATATCCAAAATATAGGACTGAATACGTATATGAATAAAAGTGTCTTTCATTAGCCAAAAAAAGTAAAGAAATGGTATATATAGAAAAAGAAATCGATCGCTTTAGGAATAATACTGAAGGCGGCATCCACCCAATATTTACGCACGGATGAGTCATGGCAGCCCATGGCTGGTGAATCACTGTGGGTGACTCATTTCAAGTAGCCATTCAAGAATTGAATCGTTACAAGGCACCACAATTCTAAGCAGAGGCTAGCCATCACGAGTATGAGTATTCGTAAAGTCTTCACAAATAAGTTATCAGGGATTTACCATAGGCGTGTCCATTTCTCGGGAGTGATCCAATATATTTGAGCGTATGTCGATTTTTTATTTTCTGAGCTGAAAAATCTTTTGACTGTGCATTTGTATGCGACTTGGTTATCTCCCCCCCCCCCCCCATGTCTTTTCTTATTATCGTACGCAGACTACAACTATAAAAAGCCAAACATCCCCGT
>NC_061842.1:15568659-15573659 GCF_019202785.1 Penaeus chinensis
GAGAGGAGAGAGGGAGACGAGAGACGAGAGAGAGAGGAGAGAGAGAGGGAAAGGGAGAGTGGGGAGGGGAGAGAGAGAGGGAGTCGAGAAGAGTGTGAGAAAGAGAGAGACGAGAGGGGGAGAGGAGGGAGAGACGGGGGAGTGAGATGCGAAAAGAGAGAGAGAGGGGGAAAAAAAATAGAGGGGGCTGAAAAGGGGGGAACGAAGCCTGCCTTCCCCAACCCATTCCTTCTCCCCCCAAAGGCAAAGTTAACTGTTCCCAGTTAAACTGCCCGAAGGTTACCCCATGCCATCCCGGACGAAATCTCATCTGTAAATACTGGTAACGACGCTACTGAGACCAAGCATAAGTCTTCAGCCACTGATGAGGAGGGAGAACTTTTCCAGCTGGAGCCTACAGATCTAGTTAAAAATGAATCTTTTTTCGGGGAAAGGGGGAAACCTCTTCTTGAAATTCTTGGGGACCACCTCCACAAAGGATATTGCGAGTAAAAGGGATACTGTTGTCAACATTTAAAACTTTTCGACAGCATTTCCATACTTAAAAGTCAGATCAATTGCTTACACTGCACGTCCCGCAAAGACCGACGCACACTTCCTTGCACAACAGCAGGAACAGTGCAACTCAGATCAATCTAGTCTGCAGCAAAGCAACCCTTCACAAGCGTCGTCGTTGAGCGCTTGTGACCTACAGAGTGGTTTAATAATCTCAAATTCAGCTATACGAACCTCAGCAAATACAGGTGCAGTACCTAAGGGTGGAAGGGGGCCTCTTAAGCTGTAGGATCTGCAAAACTAGAAGTCACTCATAAGCCTCCTGCCACAGAAAGAAATCATGTGACTTCTGCTGCCGTAGGGTGTACACAGCCAATGCTTAATCAAGAAAGAGAGGAAAAATCTTACAAAATGTTGTATCTCAACAGGCACACAATAAAGCCCTATACGTTCAGACGCTTCAAAGCCTGTCTACTGGTCCACAACACCGCAGACCATCAGGATTTGGTAGTTGGCCACTGAAGACTATCCACCCACCTCATCTACCACAACTCGGTCCTCATGTCCCATTCCAACAAACGATCGGGCAGTCTTGTCATCCTCTCACCTAATGTCAGAGGTTTCCGGACAAACATTGGTGACCTCACACATAACCATGACATACCGCATATATAATTGTCACTGTGAATACTTTCCTAAACTCAACAGTCTCACAGAACTCAAAGCTGATTTCTCGAAATGCCACAGAAAGGACATAACTAGTGGCACCTTTGATGATGTTACGGTCTGTTTCCGTAAGGAACTCTTGGTTCAGCCCCTGGAAATTAACATGCCAGATCATCCGGAAACTGTCGTATTGTGTATCTATCACAGAACAATGTTGATGGAACATTACATCATTACAAAAAAACAAAAAAAAAAAAACATCATATTATGAACCAGCATCTTGTTGCAAAATCCTTTGAAAATCTGTTGGCAATGCATGGGACGAACAACTAATTTTCCCACCCACACATCTCAGGCTCCTCATAGGACCTTATCGAAGGGACAGTTAGGTGCCGTAATATAGGAGCAATGGACTCTTCAGATCATTACGTAACCTTTAACATGATTAACCTGAAGGCTACTCGTAAGGAGGCTTTGACAAGAACCATATGGAGCTGGAACAAGGGCTGCTGACAAGGTTTTCGCAGTGCCTGTGAGAAGGGAGTCAAACACACTCCCTTCTCACAGGTGTTTACACAAGTTATCACGATCACTGAAACTGCAAGAACGCTTTGTAACAGGAGATCAGAGTCGGTTTGAACACATAAGTAGACTGGTTTCCGAGGGAAAAAAAACAGAAATTTTATACGTATGCTATCTACACAAAACAAGTTGAACCACAAAGCTGCCTGCAAATGAATGAAACAGGTTCAGGAATGGGTCATCAAGCAGTGGTGTCAAAGCTTACTAACCGTTCAGTCGAAAGTAAAGATTAGTGGTGCTTAGTTAAACAGCAACAGGGCCTCACGTCTCATGATTGCATTCTACTATTGTACAAGCCAGATGGAAACGTAGAAACAACTAGTCAAGACAGCTGAATTAATTGCCTCTTTCTCTCAGAAAATGCGAGTTTGTGAACCTGACCTCACCCGTCCTCAATTTCCGCCACTGGCAAATCAGAGAATCAACACACTGGCTATCTATGTTAATGAAGTCAAACATCTTAATACCGAGGTTAAGAAAGTCTATGGTGCTGACAACCAATGTCCTCACATGACCAGTTTGTAAAGCCACCGGCCTAGTACAATGGTAACGTGTCGGCCTCTCATCCGAGGGTTTGGCGGTTCGCCCAGGCGCGAGAAGTTGCAATTGTCGCATGGAAAGAGGATAGAGTTGTGGCAGTACATAAAAAGAAAAGCCAAATACCCACAAGAAACTACAGACCCATCTCACTACTCTCGATCATAGGCAAAACCTGTGACCAGAATGACAAAGTTCTTTGACAGCAACCTACGTATCAGCAAGCAGTTTGGCTTTATCTCGAAAGGATCAGCATCCGACCTGCTACTGCAACGAGTCACCAGGCGGAACAAATTCCTTGATGCTGGCAAAGAAACATACATCACTGCCCCAGATACTGCTGGAGCCTTCGACAGAGTATGGCACAAAGGTATTATATCCAAACTTAAAAGTTTTAACATTGATGGTGACCTGCTGAAGCTCACTGAAGATTATCTACGAGGAAGAACTATTTCAAGTTGTGGTAAACGGTTACACTTCAGGTGATTTCCCAGTCATGGCAACGTCATTGGCCTGCTCTTATGGAATGTCTATTTCAGTGACTTTCTACATTTGATTCCAGAAGCCCATGCATATGCTGATGACTGCACGTTATCATTTACATGAAGGATGAAGGCTTTTGAACATATTAAAAATGTATTATTACTCATCACCTCATGGGGCCGACGATGGCAGGTTACACTTGCACCAAATAAAACTCAGGTCGTGCTAATATCCTGCCGACAGAATCCTACTAATCCATTCAAGAGAAAACACTCGAGAAAGAGAGAGAGAGAGAGAGAGAGAGAGAGAGAGAGAGAGAGAGAGAGAGAGAGAGAGAGAGAGAGAGAGAGAGAGAGAGAGGGGGGGGGGGTAGAACTAGAGAGAAGAGCGAGGGATAGAGGAAGAGAGAGAGAGAGAGAGAGAAGAGAGAGGTGAGAGAGAGAGAGAGAGAGAGAGAGAGAGGGGGGGGGGGTAGAACTAGAGAGAAGAGCGAGGGATAGAGGAAGAGAGAGAGAGAGAGAGAGAGAGAGAGAAAGAGAGAGAGAGAGAGAGGAGAGAGAGAGAGAGAGAGAGAGAGAGAGAGAGAGAGAGAGAGAGAGAGAGAGAGAGAGAGAGACGAAGAGATATATATATAGAGAGAAGGAGAGGGAGAGAAAGACAGACAGTGAGACTGAGAGAATGAGTAAGAGAGAGAAAGAGAGAGTAAGAGAGGGAATGAGAGAGAGATCTGATTTGACAAGTTTATTGAGACAAAAGCTTACATCTCACCCCTATCTTAATAAGTCCCTATGTGGGCTCACATTTCACATACAAAACATAGGTATATCAACAAATAAGACACATACACACATCTCCATTGGATCTATCTAGTCCAATGAACAAATACCTATGGTTAAGATACGCTTACACTGTCAACAGTATTCTGTTGTTCACGCTTTCCTGAGTCAGGTCTTGAGCCAGGCCGAACGCAATTACTCACGTCAAGAAGTGCGAAACTATGTATAAACAAAAGATTAAGTCTGACCACTCTCGGTGTACACATCTGCGTGATACAGATTACTCTGGGTTACTCTATATCACTTCGTTACGTTGTTTCAAGAGTGGCTCTATCAGTCCTACATCGCGCCTTTATGTTTCTCCAATATTTCTCAAATAGTTGTCCATTCGTCTTGCACAACTTCCCATTTTTTTCAAAAGGCTTTCTTTCTCCTGATCTTTGCACTTCAGCAGGAGTGATCTGAAGTCCGCAGAGGACCATCCTCACACTACACTCGCTGTTATTTTCCTTTCCTTTCCCTGAATTTTTATCTTACAGTCTACACTTTGTTCCTCTGCAGGACCACTAGTATTTCTATATTTCATTTATGCGTCTGGAGGGGGGGGGGGGGTCTGTATAAGCCTCCTCTCCCTGTTTCTGTTCCTCGTTTTGTCCGAAAACTGTGCCAGTTTTTTTCCCCCATTACAGTCATTCTCTGCATCACTGTCTGCAGCATCCGTGTGATTGCCGATAATTCCTTCCCAGAAAAATCCGCAACACTATTCCGCGGCACTTCCTTCGCTTCCTGCACCTGCCGGTCGTCCTGAGGTTGATCGCTTCCATTTGACGACGGCGCCTCACGTTGTGAGCCTGCGGCCAGGCGATGGGGATTGTGGTTGTGCCCTTCATATGCCTGCGAGGTGGCCGGGCCTTTTTCTTTTCCCGTGATTCCTTGTTGGGGAACCGCCGAAATAAGCTTTGACTGTAGCCTTGCCCTGCATGCCAGAGACCCGACATTGTAGGGGCCTCTGTAGTTGCAGCAGCTAAGGCTTAACCCTTTCCCCCTTTTCATTTCTGGCTCGTCAGATCCTGGAGTCATGCTTTCTACCGCAGAACCTGCATCGAACATCCTGCTGACAAGTCCAAGACTTGTGGCCCCATCGGCAACACTTGGAGCACATAACTGGCGACTCTATCTATGGTGCCACCTTCCTGTACCCCGCTCCAGAGATGAATGCTCTCTCTGGCACTTCCCCTCCGCCCCTCGCCCCTGGACGCGTGCCTTTTCACCTACAAAAATCTGTCATTGTCCAGTAGCAAGTCTGGGTCCTGTATGGTCGGGAATCAGAAATTATCACTTTAGTGTTTTTCCCCAGTCTTTGGGACAGTCATCACTGTCCTCTTGTATCCCTGAGTCGTCAGGGTTTGCTCCGCCTCGCTTGGCTCGAAATCACGGTGGTCTCGGCCTTAATTTCTCCAG
>NC_061842.1:15591159-15601159 GCF_019202785.1 Penaeus chinensis
TTTTACTAATAATAAGTAAAGTAGTAGCAGTTTGAGATATCCCCTTGTAGTAAAAACCACAGTAAATTGCAGATTAGGTTTACAGCAACTGTAGAATTAGAAATGCTATAATATTAAACTTTTAGAGGAAATGGTCTTTAAATTTTTGAATTCAACTTCTTCATCATTAATTATGCATTGCACAAATTTTAGATTTAACCCTTTCCTTACAAGGACGACATACAAGGTCACTAATACCTAGTATGGAAAGGGTTAAGTATATAGCTTTGACCACATGAGCAGGCTATTTTACTTATTCATCTTTAGTTTACTGAATACTTAAACAGCAATGCAACATTGAACTATGTTTTGGCTAGCTTGCATGTATTGCTTTTCCACAGATAAGTGATAAAAACAAAAGTGCATAGAATTTATTCAATTTCCTGTCTAGTCTTCAGATAATTATGCCTTTCAATCCAGCTTGGTCTGTCCAAAGAAATTATTAAAGCAGAATAGTTCTTTGATGACCTGGAGATGGAATGTAGAAGGAAACGGTCTTCCAGAAAATAAATGAAAAATGAATGTTTTTCCAGAATATATTTTCCATCCATTAGAGTAAGAAGTAGACAGGGATCTTTTTTTTTATTCTAAAATCAGTGCTTCTAGGTTAACACACTTGGCTGTTCACATCAGTGTTTTTTGTGAATTATATTTGGTTTGACTATTACATCTTGAGGTAACAGATTGAGATAACAGGTGAAACAAAATTAAAAAAGTGTACCTGAAATTGAACTCTCTCCTTACTAATTGATTCAAAGATTGATTTTGTTGTAATATCCTTTCTATCCGATAAATTGAAGGTTTAGGGAAAATCAGTCATATATAACATTGTTATAAAGATAAAAGAATCAACTGAACATTATACTGGTTTGATTTTATTAAGAGGTTATTATATTATATTGGCAATTCATAACTCTGATGGAATAACATTTAGACTTCATAGAATGCTATTCCTTATAGAAGGATTGTAAAAATTATAGGTTATTGCATATTACAGTAAAACAGAGTAATAGAGTCCAGTAGATTTTAGATATAGAAAACCTTTCCTCTTTTTTTCTCTTAATGCTTGTTACAACTTTTTTTTATGAAGAATAATATGTAATTAATTATAAAAGGAGAATCTTATATTATATTATGGTGGAACCCAAAAGTCCCAGATATATTGCTTGTAGAGATCTTTTACTTTGTTGTATGCAGTGGTTCTACAATTAATTTCCCTAGATATCTTGATTGGATATATAATATTCATTGTATTTTCTTTATCACGGTTCAGTCAGATTTGTATTATAATATAAGAGTAGATGCAATGATGAATAGATGTACATTTTAGTTGAAAGGTTTTGCATTGTGCTGTACTTTACACAGCTCCATATAGTCACTAGAATTGCAAATGACAATAAAAAAGTATGTAATGTAGATATCGGTACATAATATATCCAGTTTTGTTTTTTCACTTCTCCAAAACTTATTGACAGATTCTTGACAAGATGAGTTTTCTGGATAATTGATGCTATTGTAAATTTATTTATTTAGCAAAATTTTGAACTAGTTGAAATTTTTGTAATACAAATAAATAGCAACATGATTTTGAATGATTAGGGTTATCTTTTCTCTGTCTTACCTGCTTATTAAATATATACAGTACATATCAAGAGTTACAATCAACATTCCTTTAAACATGCTCAATCCCTGTAGTGCAATGATCTGTGAATTATTCTTGGTGAAAATATAATGCTGCATCCAAATGAACAAGTATTTCTGGTGGGCATGAGTGGTAAAGCTCTTCAGGGAGCAACTTTGATGGGCAAACCAGTGGAATGCCCATGCCTGAGTTGAGCACAATTGCCAGACAACGGGTGTGCTGCACTCAAGCATCCACTGGTAGTACTGGCTATGTGTCTGGCTACTTGTGAACTTGGATCTGTAGACAACAATTGGGCTTGTTTGACAATTTGCCTCGTGAAGGCACTGCTTGCTGGCATGTTTGATTGTGCGGATATGGCTCAACATACTTGTACATTTTTGGTGCCAGGACGTGTAATTCTTCACCTTTGCAACTTTGTAGCTGTAGGTGTAGTTGTCCACTACTTTATTTTCTTATACATTGTATCTGGAATGATTTGCATTGTCTGATTTGTCTGTTAATTATTATATATCTGTGGTAATTTTTATTTCTATAATTTGTCTAGATATATTAAGGTATTATTTGTGTGTGATGCTGATCATCTTGCTGTTTACATTGCAAATAGAATTGATACTATCCCTGCTTTATTTGTGGCAGCCTAGCCTGAAAGAACAGTTCTTGTACCCTGGTAGCCTAGCAGTCAAGAGTGAAATGCATAGCAAACAGTTATCTGCATTATTTGAATGTCTAAATTTACCAGCATCAGTAGCTTATCCATAATACCACTATGACTGATTTTGAATTTTATACAAGAAATGCTATAGCTGGCAGAAATGCCATAGCAGTAAATAGCCTTTACATACAAAAGTCCAATCTTCAGCTGAACCATCATATGGTAATTACTAAATATCAGTTTTCTTCTGACATAGTCTATTTGTAATGTTTTATTTTTAATGCTGTATTAAAAAAATGATACAACTGTTTTCTATGTTTCACAAATTTGGACTGTGTTGATTTTTCAGATGCCAAGGCATGATAAATTAACACTCAGATTCCTGTGGCTTGCCCATAACTTTTAATGCAATAGGAACATAATAACAAAATAAATAACATTAAGACCATATTTAAGCAAAAGTAACTATACACATTATTAGAGCAAAAAACAGAAATAAAGCAAGAAAACGCCAACAATAGGGAAGCGGTAATTCAGCAACACCAGAACACCAATAACAGCAATAGCAAAGAAGAAATAGTTGACAGCATCAAATGTGTGTATCATGAATGACGTGATGTTTAATTAATGAGAAAACAATTGTGGATGCAAAAGGCATTATGAAAATCCAGTGTTCATTTCTCCCAGTAAATGTTTAATCTCACCAGGTCAGATTTAGAGTAGTTATATTTTGTGCTTACTGAACACATTCCAGATGATTTTAACAGGGATTATTAACAGTATTGACTATAGTTTAGTTAATATTTTAATTGTGTTTATCTGACATCATGGTATTGATTATGGTTATATCACAATATGTGAGATTATGTATTATCTAACAATGGATAAATCGTACAGGTTTTTCCTTTATTTGATGACTACTCTACAAGTACATTGGAGGTATCTCCAGAAAGTGAATTTAATTAGTTAATTACTAGGGCTTGGATAATGGTACTTATTCTCTGCAGATTAATGAGATTTCAAGAGAGAGGGAAAAGATAGCAAAGAAATTAATAATGCTATGTCTTTATGTTAATGTAATAATTTGCGGAGAGTATCTTAACTATAAAAGCCACTGCCACTGCTCTACTTTTCCTCTCTTACATTAGAAAATAGACTTTGATGATCTCACTGACCGCTGTGATTTTTCTGTTATTTAATAATATAATTTTAATGTTACTAATTGCTGTAGTAACTTGTCGTTAGCTCCATCAATAACTTTCGATAATCGTAATCTAGAATCTCTTTTGCACAAAGTGGTAGTTTGTTTATATCGTTAGTGATTTTTAAAAATGTATTTATTTATTTTTTTTTCTTATTTTTTTAGTCTTTTTTTTTTCTTAGTTTCTTTCGTCTCCCATTAGGTGGTACTTAAACTGCAGTGCTATTATGAAATGTTTAGTGGGTTTAAGAAAGTGGATAGTTGTGCATGTTTTAGAATGAATATAAATGTCATTAAATTATTATATATTGTATCGAGTAAGTGAAGAAAATCAATTGGAAAATATTGATATTGGATGTTCTTTGCTCGCCAGAATACCTTTTAATGTGATGATGAAGTTTGACACTTGGTAACAGCTAAGCATATGATGGGCCCAGAATAGCAGTTATTGTCAAGGTTAAGTAGCTGTTGTATTGAAATGCAAGAACTTGTTTAAGATATAACTGAAAGCTGCACAGTGTGTATTTTCTTTTTTATTGTATTGTAATGTATCTTTCATTATTTTCTTTTAATCATCTCTTTTGTGCTTTGATAATCTTGTTAAGAGGTTCATGGTTCTCATGACACTGCAATTTCAGGTATATTCTCTTAGTTAAGTAATGTGTTTTTGTACTTGTGGAAGCAACAGTAGCCTAACTGATCTATGCTTAATTAGATTGACATTAATAACTCATGGGTACTTTGAAGTTATGAAAATGCTCTCAATTGGTGCAATGAGTTTGACATATTTATTTGATATTTATTGCCAAGTGTCTTGAATTTCGAATTTTAAGTTTAGTGGTAGCTAATATTTATATATGTCTGTGTGATAATCAGCTATCTTCTAAAGATGAAAAAATAAAGACATTTTACACAGGTATATGTGTTACTGTCCTTCACTCATTAGTATTCAGGTGTAAAAGACAGACAGATGGATGGACGGACATAGACAAAGAGACAGACACACACAGACACGGACACACAGACACGGACACACAGACACGGACACACAGACATGGACACACAGACATGGACACGGTAGCTAATATTTATATATGTCTGTGTGATAATCAGCTATCTTCTAAAGATGAAAAAATAAAGACATTTTACACAGGTTTATGTGTTACTGTCCTTCACTCATTAGTAGTCAGGTGTAAAAGACAGACAGATGGATGGACGGACATAGACAAAGAGACAGACACACACAGACACGGACACACAGACATGGACACACAGACATGGACACACAGGACACGGACACACAGACACGGACACGCAGACACGGACACGCAGACACGGACACGCAGACACAGACACACAGACACGGACACACAGACACAGACACACAGACACAGACACAGACACACGGACGCACGCACACACACACGCGTGCGCACACACACACACACACACACACACACACACACACACACACACACACACACACACACACACACACACACACACACACACACACACACACACACACATAAACAAGCAACTGTATATACATACATACATTTATTTATATGTAAGAACAGTAAAATGCAACTCAATGCAGATTTATTCTACAGTATTGAGGTACAAATAGTCTATGATATTGCCTTTACACTTTATACACAGGCTAACCTATTCCGTTTCTTATCAAAATGGTTTATTGAAACTAAATTAAAATATAAAGGATGACAGCAACCAAAAAATTACCTCGGCCAAATATCGAATGAAATTCTTTCACTAGTTTATTTTCTGATCCAGTTGTTGATACTTAACCTAAAAACGAATTTCTTTAATTGCAAAGCATTGTTCGCATTCGACAAAAGTTGGACACTATTAAACAGAGGATCTTCTTTGCCAAAGGATGCACAAAATGCATGAAATGCAGGAAATAAAATGCAATGACTATAATGAAGAGGGGATCATTTAATACAGACGTGAAAATAATGACTGATACGAAAATAAAACCCACGAAATTAAACGGGTTTTATCGCTTTATCAAAATTTCTGGGGAAATTTGAAATAGAAATTTGAAACTGGACTATCAAGCGCATTCACATTTATAGCTGTGGGTTTGTTTGGGATCCGTTTAAGGTATCATTTACTGGTCAGATTATGTTATTAAATATGGGGATATTTCAAGATGTAAAGCTAAGGCTGATGTGAAAGGAAGGCATAGACTTGCCAAGAGTAGAGACCAAGCATAGCTTGGATGAATTATAACCTTATACACACGCAAACACACACGCGCACGCACACGCACACACACACACACACACACACACACACACACACACACACACACACACACACACACACACACACACACACACACACACACACACACACACACACACACACATATATATATAATATCCGTAATATTCCGTGGGCTGAATTCCGTGTGGGCGGAATCCCGTGTGGGCTGAATCCCGTGTGGACTGAACCCCGCGTGGGCTGAATTCCGTGGGCTGAATCCCGCGTGGGCTGAATTCCATGGGCTGAATCCCGTGTGGGCTGAATTCCACGTCCACCATTTGTTCTGCATCCATACACATGTTTTGGCCATCGATTAGTACAAAATTTCGAGTATAATGTGCAAACTTTTAATATTTATAGTAGTATAAAAAAAAAAAAAAAATAACTACACCTATTAAGCACCTGGAAGAATATTTGCGTGTTCCATTTCCGGTGTTGATTTTATGACGTTGAGAATGGGCAATGTCGCAAGGGGATTAATGTCTCAGAGACGGCACGTTGTCGAAGTGTCATTTATGCGGACGATGCGCTTTATTATCAACAAACAAGACTTGTAATAATGAATGATAATAATAAATAACAGGTAAAGGAGGGGAAGCAATAGAACAGCGGGGGAGGAAAAAGCTGTGATAATTGAAGGAAACAGGAGACTGAAAGGGGGAAGGAAAAACCCCTCGCGTGTCTTTAATTTTGTTTTATTTTTGCCATGCCTGGGCCCTAGCTAAGGTGGCAGAAGGCAAGTCTTCACGTAGGCTTCCACTGCAGCTGTTGCAAATTCATGAAAGAACGAGTTTTTATTTAATTTTAAGGTTTTTGTCTTTTCATGTATTATTATTTGAATAACTACTGAACATGACCATGAACTAGACTAAAACGAAAACGATATTTGGGATTTTAGTTTTAAAGATTTTTATTATTCTTACTTTCTTACTAAGAAATAAAGAAACGAATAATGTTTTAAAATTTCATTTTCTTATTTTTTATTTTTTATTCATCTATTTATTATTATTATTATTATTATTATTATTATTATTATTATTATTATTATTATTATTATTATTATTATTATTATTATTATTATTATTATTATTATTATTGTAACTAGGCATCATTGTATTAAAAACAAACAAGAAACTAGACATGAGTTAGTGGGTGACGAAGGGGAAATAAACTAGACAGAGGCAAGGAAGAGCACTGGGTGGTGATGAGGCGAACAGGTGGGTGACGTGGGTGATGGACAAGGTGTCAGTCATGGTAATTGTCGTACGAATTAAATTAATTGCGACGGACGAATCAGGCGGTGCGGTTTTGTCATCTTTGGGTTATTAGAAGCTATGACCATTTTGTTCTGGCGGTTGCAAGGGGCTGGGAAATCTAACGTAGAGAATGTGTAACATCTATACATATATGCATAGGTGGCATAAGGTGATAGGTGACATGAATTCGACAGAAGACATAACAAAACGAATTAACTAGGATGTGGAACATATTAACTGAACAAAGCAAAGGAAAGAATTAAGTACTTGGGTGTTTAAAACCATAGTGAGTAAATAAATTCATTAGAGACAGAGTAATAACTACTGAAACAAAAATAAGAAACGAAAGTGGTGATTGCAACAACAAAATAACAATAAGAAAATAAGTGGCACTGTGCTTTTTTTTTTTTTTTTTCTCCCCTTTTCCGTGGAACATCTCCATCCTGCTCGTCCTCTGACTCGCGTGAGGCTCAAATTTGATGCTGCACTGTATGATGTATTATTCAGCAACGATGAGCATGTTTATGAGGATATTATTGCGCCTAGTGCTAGACTAAATATATCTGCGTCTCCGTGTATATATATATATATATATATATATATATATATATATATATATATATGCACACAAAGACGGATATATATATATATATATATATATATATATATATATATATGCACACAAAGACGGATATATATATATATATATATATATATATATATATACACATACATACATATACATATATATATACATATATATATATATATATATATATATATATATATATATATATATATATGCACACAAAGACGGATATATATATATATATATATATATATATATATATATATATATATATATATATATATATATATATATATATATGCACAGAAAGATGGATATATATATATATATATATATATATATATATATATATATATATATGCACACAAAGACGGATATATATATATATATATATATATATATATATATATATATATGCACACAAAGACGGATATATATATATATATATATATATATATATATATATATATATATATATATATATATATATATATATATATATATATATGTGTGTGTGTGTGTGTGTGTGTGTGTGTGTGTGTGTGTGTGTATGTATACCTATATAATGTACATATGGATTTTTTCTTTTCAATTTCCATTTATTATGGGGATATGTAATGTGATATAAGATATTCAACATCTATGATCATAATGTAATCCAAAGAAATATTTTTCAATACTTAGTTAATATGGAACACTTCACTAGGTCGTCATGCTCTTGCAACAAAATATTTATATTGAAAATCTATATTATTATCGTAGTGAAAATGCTTTCATATTAATAAGGCCATGGCTAAGAAGAGCGAAACTCTTTCTATCTCTTGTATGCTTTTAATTTACTCATTCCAATGTCATGCACATGTATAATAGTCATTATTGTTTTTATTATATCATTTATGCTTTATCCTTGAGCATATTCAGGCCTCCGAAAGTATTCCATGACGCACAAGATACGGGAAGTATCTCGGACAGATTCATGTTTGAATGGTCAAACGAATGTTACGGAAATTGATATTATGCTCTACATAATACACTTCTTGTGTACGTATTATGGGATATGAAGGCCTAAGCTCATGTATCCTTTCAAATGTAATTAATATTAATTGATAAAAAGCTCTCGGGTGAAAGCCGTATTGCCTATTATTGTATGTGTTGTTTAGTGAGTCTGCGTGTTATTAGCCTCTCTAGCAGTTTCCAGGGAACTTCCAGCAATGGGATGGGGCGGTAATTATCCATTTCATTTGCTGACTTCCCCGACTTTGGTATGAAGTTGATGGTAGCATGTTTAAATTTGTCGGGGAAATATCCTGTTGCCAATGAAGATATGACGTAGCCTGCGGATCATTGTGGGTGGCAGATGCTCTATGATTGCTTTGTTCATGTTGCTTTCTCCTGGCGTTGTGTTTTTGTTGTGTTTGATAGTGTTAACAATTTCTTTGCTTAGAGTGATGATGTTTTCTGGGAGAGATAGGTTTCTGTGTTGCTGTATAAAGTGACCTCGGTCTCTGTAGTGTGTTCGAATCGGGCGTTCTCAGTGGGGGAAATATGGAATTGCCAGAATTCCCTGTGGGGAAGCTCCATCTCCACCGAGTCAACCTTCTGTCTGTGTGTGTTGTAAATGTCTGGCTGTCTTTCTGTCTGACCCCATGAGTTTCTTGAAGAAACTCCAGAACATCTTGGGGTCATTTGTGTTCTGACATAGTTTTTTTTGCAAGGGTTTCCCAGTGTTGTTTGTTCATTTCTTTAACCTCGTGTATTAGTTGCGTTTTAAGTTATTTGTATCATGTGTGTAGTTGTGCATTCCTGCCTCGTGTTATTGCTAGCTGGTGTAAGTGTCTGTCTTGTAATTTGAGCAATTTCAGACGAATGTTTCTCTGTAGTGGGGATGGTTTTGTGTGTAGTTCTGGGTATGTTAGCCAGTCTGGCCGTCTGTATGTCTGTATACTATTTTTCAAGGTGGTTGTTTATCATGTATGTGGGTTGGTCCGCTAGATCGGTTATTTGTGTGTTTTCAAGCGTTTGCATTAAAATCTCCCATGATGTATATTGGTTTGTTATGCTTCAGGAGCTGTAAGATGACAAGTTCTGGGATGTATGGTCTTCGTGGTGGGATGTAGAGTGTTGTCAGTATGTGGTGTGTTTACTTCGAGTGCCAAAAGGTATGAGATGAAGTTGTTTATGATTTTGTGAGAAATGTCATTTTTGATGGCAGTTGCTACGCCATCGCTTCTTTCTTGTGATTTGTTTGAAGAGTAGACTGCGTATGGGTAGATCTTTAGTGGAGTAGTGTTATTGAGGCCATGGCTGTTTATGGGATGATACGTGG
>NC_061842.1:15608659-15618659 GCF_019202785.1 Penaeus chinensis
CATCGCAGCATTCTATAGAATAGGGAGCTTGATGGATGGAGACAACGACACAAAAGGTGTCATGCAAAAAGCCTGACGCATCCAGAGCAGTTTCTTGAACGAAATCCGATTGGAAAAATGCAGCTGAAGCGTGTGGCATATTCCGACGTAAGACCTTATATAGATATGGGGTGACTCAAATGGCTCATTTACCACAAGATCATGCAAAAAAAAAAGTCTAACAAATAACATGAAAAGGAGAAAGGTAAATGAAGGACGCACCATAGTACCAGACATGGATGTATGAAGAAGTTTCCAGGGGTAGTTCTGGTTGTAGGGCTGGGAAGGAAGTCGAGCGATCGCCTTCCCCGGGTCATGCAACGTATGGACTGGGAAGCAGCCTGGAGTAACTTTTAATGCAGGCCATGGCTCTGTCATGCCCTGGGTATGATCATAAACGGCATCCAGTGATGAGACTCTAGTTCGCGAGATCTGGAGTTTGGGGGAAAATGGAGCTACCCCTTAATCATCAGTGCTCCCAGGTCCTCTCTCACCCAGAGAGGTAGCACCTGAAGGGTCCCAGATATGGGGTTACATATCCTAATGTTGGGCAGCAGTAACATTAGTACCTAGAACTGGCGAAAGATCCATTTCGATGGTTAATGACAGATCCAAGGACAACAATAGACAGGTCATTTATCCTGACTTTGGTTGCTGTTCTGCGGGTGGAGTAGTTCTGGGGGCCTGCTTCACCTACTAGCCTCTTTGTACAACCAGCAACTGGTTGCCAACCTCCGGAACGGAGATGGTACTTGATAAGTTGGCTTTGTCTAAGGAGAGGAAATTAGTTAAACGAAGAAAATATCTACAACCCTGAAGACACAGGGTGATCTGCGACTTCTATGCTGACTTAGCCGATCCCACCACGCAGTGTTGAAAGACATGCTGCTCTTTTTGTGTTCCTGCTGGACACACGGCGAAGGCCGATTACAGATGCACCGATTTTTCTCCGTCCGCCATGAATGGTACAACATCGTGCCCTCCGTGGCGGCTGCTGTTTGTATTTTGTAACTATTCGTAAGCTTCTCTCAGACATAGTTTTTTGCAAGGTGCAGTGCCTTGAAAAGGCGCCTTTGCAATGTTCAGTTCATGGGAATTCGCCCAAGATACTAATGATTAATTTAAAGCATGGCATTGTAACGTCGCATCTCGCATGTATCAAAAGACACCTCATCCTAGTCACTTGGACGCGCCGTGCTTTTTGTGTCGTACATTGAGGGTGGAAGATTTTGAAATAGTGTCAGAGAAATGCAAATTTGGGGTTATTAGGTGCTTACAATGGATACTTGAAAGCAGAGTAGGAAGGAATGCATTATGGTTCTACCCCTCAGTCTAGTGGCAATTTTTACCTTTACTGAAATATAGAGTGAGGCAAGTGTCACTGAATATTTTGTTACAATGCTTTCAAGGCAACTTTGAATTTCAGCGCACTTTATGCGTATATAAATGGACAAACAGATATATAGAGGCTAATTTATTTTTTCTAAAAGTATCTTGTCTTTCATCTGAGAACAGCAAAAGACAGATAGTGTTTAATGCCATTATTCTGTCATCTGTATCATCTCACTATATATCTCGTAATTATATGCCAGAGGCTGACCCATCTCGTCGAATTGTCTTCGCAGATCCTTTTGCAACCGTTCACTCACGTCCTCCAAGTCACGGGCAAGATGACTAGAGGGAAGTTAGTTGAGGCTTTCAATTACTGGATGAGGATACCTGAGGATAAACTAAGGGCCATATCTGAGGTTATCTACTTGCTGCATAATGCTAGTCTTTTGTGAGTATTACCGATTTACTTCTATGATGTTGAGCGACCATCATTTATAGATTTAACACAACTGTATCATGGATTATTCTGGGGATATCAGAGTTAACTAACTAAATGAATTTTTGGGGTGACTATGTTTTGTTTTACAGAATAGATGACATAGAGGACAACAGTGTTTTACGACGAGGTATCCCTGTGGCACATCGAATATATGGAACTGCAGCAACCATAAACTCTGCTAATTATGTTTATTTCCTGGGTCTCGAGAAAGTTCTCGCCCTGAATCATCCAAAGGTATGTTCAGAGACAGAGCAATAAAGTTAAGTGACTTTTAGGATGGTTTCATGCATGCTGTTTATCTTTGGTATCCCTCTTGTGGTTTACGAGGAGAGAAGACGCTGTTGTTTTTCTGCTGTAAAAGTGGGTCATTTATAATGCTAAAAACTCTATATTTATTGGTATTTCATGTTACAGATTAATGAAAGATGTATACGAAATTGCATTTACGTGCTTTACTGCAACTTCTTTTATACAAACTGTGACAATGCATTATTATGTAGATCCCGTGAACGTAATTTAGTATATCTACCCTGATTTATTTTTTATACCGGTACCAGTGTCCAAAATGCTATGACTTTATATTTTTTGTGTATCACAAGGCAACTACAATATTTTGTGAGCAGCTTCTGGAGCTCCATCGCGGGCAGGGCATGGAGATCTACTGGAGGGATTCATTTACTTGTCCGTCGGAGGAAGAATACGCACAGATGACCTTAAGGAGTATGTATATTAATAAGCTTTGTCATTGGAAAAGGTTTTAATCTTTTAATATGTATAGTATAGCAGCCGGTGCCCAATAGTTTCTGCCTAAGTTGTTGGTTGAAACATTCCATTTTTTTCTTTTAACTGGAATCAAGGATTTTAGTAAAAGCTAATTTGGCTGTTGGTTATTTTATAACGTAACTCGCGCATTAAAACAATAAAACTCTTCTTTTTCAGAAACAGGGGGATTATTTGGCTTGTCTATTCGCTTAATGCAACTTTTCAGTCAAACTCAAGAGGACTTTTCAAGAATCACAGGGATTTTGGGGCTATACTTCCAGATTCGTAATGACTATGCAATCCTTTGCTTGAAGGAGGTAAGAATATCAAAGCATTTTTTTTATTTTATACTGGTAAAAACGAATCTGTGTGTGTGTGTGTGTGTGTGTGTGTGTGTGTGTGTGTGTGTGTGTGTGTGTGTGTGTGTCTAAACCACATATGTAAAAAACTTATTTTGTATGTGTATATGTCTACCATCAATATCACATAGCAGTAAAAATTACATATGCTTGCTATTAGTAAGATTGACATTTGGAGAGTGCAATACCGATCGCAGCATGTATTACAGATTTGAAGCAAGTTTCACTACTCCTTTTGGGTTTTAACTTTTAATTTTAAATGTGTTTATAAAACTTAGTTGTTACACAGAGATGTTACTCTTTCCTCCATTATTTTTGAGAGATGTGGTTTTATTCTCCTTGCAGTACTGTGACAGCAAGAGCTACTGTGAGGATTTGACAGAAGGCAAATTCAGCTTTCCGGTCATCCATGCCATTAAAAGTCAACCTGGCGACCAGCAAGTAATTAGTATCCTTTTTTGTACACAAATGTCATAGCAGGTATTAATATATTTAACTGTTATGTTTCAGTATTTATTCAGATTGTTTTCAATGTAGTCTTTCATAAGGTTCCTGGCTTTAGTTTTCTGGGGTAATATTTTGATGGAAGACAGCTGTACTTCGTTTGAAATGGAACAGTTCATTGCGACAAATGTAAAAAAAAAAAGTTTAAATGAGAATGGATATCTTCACAGCGCAAGAGTTGCATTTAGCCAGTTTCTAGTATGCCTTTGTCAGATATACCTACACCAGCGAGATTACCAACAAGTAAATACCAGACATGAGGTGAAGAACCACCTGATATCCATGATCTGTCGCTCGTTACTCGCATTATTGTTGCAGAGACAAGTGGATAATCTGAAGCTGCAGTGTTTACAGTCTCCCCCATCTCGATGTAAGGAGTTTCCATTATTTGTCTTTCTTGTTTATGCAGTCCTCCATGGATCACTTTTGCTTGCTGCCAGTCTATTCCAATCCGGTAAACTCCCAGCTTCAACTACGTGCACCCCCATGGAGTTTTGTGGTTACGGATGTCAGCACGATGTTCGCTGATCCTGCTGCTGAAGTCACGTCCTGTTGTATCATAATAAACCTTATCGTATCTGTTGCAGGGTATGCGGTACTGCCGAGGTTGTTTGAGGGCGGCTTTCTTTTTCGTTTTAGATTATTTATCTTATCTCCGGACCTACTGGCGATTTTTACGGTACTGCCAAAGCATCTGATCGCCTCGGTTATAATCTGAGGAATTTTGAAGAAGGTACAGGGACTAATGGTCTTGTTATCATGCTCTCTGCTTTATATCGGAGGTTCAGAAGGTAGCCTCTGGAATATCAATGTTTACAAATTATAAGTGCTCCTAAGAAGAAACCAATTACAACCCCAGATTCTGCTTCGCTGCTGTAGGCAAAGTGGTAATGGATGTAGTCCTCTTTATTACTTGGCTTTCTGTTTAGAGAGAAACACAGGCCGTCATCACCCAGATGGATCAGTGCCCAGGAAGGGTAGCTTCTGACAGTTCCTCCACGGTAAAATGGATTTTCTCGTGGGCGGTGTTAAACTGCGTCAGCTTTTGACGTAAGTGATTTCTTCTGGGGATGATGACGAAGACATCATCTACTTACCGAAACCGACTAAAATGCCTTCTAATTATATCTGTAGTGATTCCTATCCAGTGTCCCTATGAAGAGGCAGGCCAGGTATGCGCTCAATGGGGACCGCTGATTGCTACCTTCTGAGACTCTTCCCCTGCGAACTCGAAGTATCCAAAGCACAATTTCGTTAGTCTAACGAAGTGGTTTTTCGGCAGCGTTGGTCCACCATCTACCAAGGAGCCGATGACCCGCTCAACTGCTCGAATCGCTCTGTCCGTAGGAAGATTTCATTCAAAATTTGGGTGTGGAGCGCGGGCAATGCCTGGCTTGTGTAGCCTCAAGAGACCTGGTATAGAAGAATTGCAAAGGACTTCCATCAGTAGGTAAAGGAGATGCTTTCCTCCAGCTGACTATGGGAGTGTAGCCTTCGCCTTCTTGAACCTGGCAGCTTCCATCTTTCCCTCGATTTTCGTAATTTTCCTGTAACCAGAAACATCAGACTGTAAATCGTTAATTTTGCGTATATATTAAATGTTATTCAAAAACAGCAGTACCCCCACCATTATCAGCCTGAGTGATGACAGTGTTCTCATCGCCGTCGCCTTTCAAGGGCTGCGAAGCATCCGTCGCACAGAAAGCAGTAATCTATTGAATGACTCCTTTGTCGACTTCACGATCGGAGTAGCCAGTGGTTCGAGATTACGCAATCAACATGCCCTTGCCTGTTGCTGAATTGATGGCACTTGGCCTGAAATGGAAACAACACCAAATTATAGGCAGTAGTGAGGCAAAAGCACACACTGGTGAGAGACCAGTCATTCTAAGTATAAGTGACCCCTCAGTCAATCAATGAGCAGAGCGGGCGTCACCTCCCTTTTTTCCTGTCAACTTTGTTAGTCTAGACCGGCTTTGTTACTATTCATATTTTTCTTTAATCTATCTTTCTCATTTTAAATTATCTTGTTTTGTTTCCACACTGAATTCTTCAAGGTGAAGACATTACTGAACATCAGTGATCACCTAAACCCTGTTACTATCTCTTTCTCATGGTTAGTGTGTCACTTGTTTCACAGATTTAAGCATTGAGCATTACGCTTCAATCATATTTTCAGATTCTTAGGTGCTCTCTTCCCTTTATTAAAAAGGAATGCTACATTTTTACCATTAATTTGGTGCAGCACTTTCTCTGTTAGTGTTATGTAGTTGTAAGTGTGAGTTTCTTTGTATGTTTACGTACATGTGTGAGTTTCTTTGCATGTGAGCGTACATATTTACAATTTGCTTGAATATAGTTATGGGTTGGGAAAGGTGATGAGGTGTAGGATAATTAAAAACAATGATGAAAACCCTAAATGCAGGATCCCGTCTCTCTTACTTGCTGGCTAACCTTGACCACAAGCCTCAGATATCCTTCGTCAGAGACCCGAAGACCTGGAAGTTAAACGCTACTGCGTATCCCTTCTGGAGAAATTTGGTTCCCTTGAGCACACCAAAGAAACCATGAAGAAACTGGAGGCTGAAGCGAGAGAGGAGATCACCAGGCTAGGAGGCAATCCGCACTTGGAGAGAGTGTTGGATGAGCTCCGGAACTGGGAGAGCCTCTAAAGGCAGGAGGATGTGTCTCAGAAGCTTATTTATTTATTACACTAGAAAATAATATTTTTTTTTACAGGGTCTCTTTTGTGTTAAGATATTTTTGTAATGTGTATATGAAGCAAGGAAATCAGTAGCACACCAAAGAAACCATGAAGAAACTGGAGGCCGAAGCGAGAGAGGAGATTGCCAAACGAGGAGGCAACCCGCTCCTGGAGAGTGTGCTGGACAAACTCCGGTTCTGGTAGAGCTTTGAAGCAGCGATTCCTAACTCTCTTGAGAAGCGACTTGGAATGACATCCTCAAGGCGACCCTTCTGTATTTTAGATGCAAATCGTAACGCCTACCCTAGGTAACTTGTACTTATGCTATGTGATGGTAGGATACTAAGTACACTATTGGAAAGCCTAAATTTCTTAGTAAGTGCTTCTGTATCGTGGCGTAAAGTATTCTTTATTGTTTAATCCTTGAGTTAGTGGTCAAGGTATTAGTTTCACTTTATACCTAGCTAACAGGAAATTGGTTCACAGAAATGGATACACACACACACACACACACACACACACACACACACACACACATACACACACACACACATACACACACTAACACACACACACACACACACACACATACACACTACACATACATACATACATACATACATACATACATACATACATACATACATACATACATACATACATACATACATACATACATACATACATACATCCATATATACATACATAATACATACATACATACATATATAATACATACATACATATATACATACATAAACATACATACATACATACATACATACATACATACATACATACATACATACATACATACATACATACATACATACATACATACATATATACACTTATACATACATGCATACATACATACATACATACATACATATACACAACATATACATACATACATAATACATACATACATACATAATACATACATACATACATATATAATGCATACATACATACATACATACATACATACATACATACATAATTCATACATATTTCATACATAATTCATACATAATTCATACATATATACATACATACATACATACATGAGACAAATACATGAGAACCATTACTCTGTGTCGCGTACAGTTGTTATGTATATATATTTCCCTGGATATCTCGATTAAATATATTTGCTAGATATTTACTTCACCAAAATTTAAACATTCTTACCATAATAAGAGAGAGAGAGAGAGCGCTGTAACGAAAAGAGGTATTTTTTTAGATGAAAGTTACTGTGTCATGATGCGCATTATACAGTTATAGACTAGTATAGATTCTTGGGTATTACGTTTATTGGTTTTTATATATTCCAGTGACTAAATGAAAATAGGAATGGAAAGATTATGTTATTACTTGCCATTTACGCACTAATGGCAATGGGCAATATGGACCCTAACATGGAATTATCTGATCAAACCGAGATATCAGTTCCTATTGAGATTGAATCGCTGTTGTACTGAAACACCAGAACTGTTTAAAGATGTGAACGAGAATTGCAATGATTGTATTTTTTCTATAACTAAATTGTCTGTATCGTGTTTCTTATTTTGTGTTATAATGATTTTCTAAGAAAAGTTCAGGCTTATATGTAATGTAATGGGCTTTCTGAGGGAATGCCAGCCAGATTACTGTATACCTATTTAAATTATTCTTACAATAAGGACTCGTGCATACTTATTAGATATGAACATGCTCTGGTATGCTTATTTAATATTTATTGTAAAATGTCTTTTGAAGGGAAGAAGTAAAGACATATATATTTATGTAAGTTAATGTTGCAATGTCCTTTTCTGACAAGTATTCATATACAGATAGATAGAGACATACATAGATAGATATATAAGCACAACTATTTTTATTCCCGTAAAGGGTATATGTACATACATATGTATTTAAAAATATTAAAATACATCCGCATGAAAAAACAACAAAACACACACATACATCTCATCGTTAATGATTCTGAAATATTTTTCACAGCTGCATGAAAAATACTTTCACTTTATTATATGGGAGTTGAGCTATTTCCTTGAAGTTGGATAATAAAGTACCCATTTTTTAAGATCACTGAAGTTGTTAGGATAGTAAAAGAGATATTTTGCATTTTTTTCTATAGCCTTAACTGTTTTTCTCTAACTCTTTAATCTCCAATCTCTTGTCGTTGTCATAATCAGTTCCTCTCTTATATAATTTTTTATATTTAAAGGACACAAATTTGTTATAAACATCAATACAATTATCATTAAACTTATCGAGCATATTTGTATTATTTGTTTTTTTAGTGATGTGCAGTACCCTCATTGAATGTTTTATTTTACGACAGTACATGCTCCTGCTCTATTTTTTTTTCTTGACTATTTACATGTATTTTTGGCCTCTTGAATATCACACTACACTGTATAGATATGATGATTTGTTTATTTTCATGAAAGCAGGTCGTTCCTCTGAAGATTCAGCTTTGGCAAAATTGCTCTTCCAAATCTAGACGCAATTTCGCTTGTTGTTCATATGAGGATATGCTGATTCACGTGGTCTATATTTGGCAACATTCACATCGTGTGTATCTCTGGTTATTGCGTCTGTTACTTACACCTACTTACACTTATCTGAGTAACAGTATCTTTTTGCCACATTATTTTTGTTATATCGAGATATACTCCTCCAGCCCTAACGTCTCCATTTTTTGTATGATTTCATAGGTACTGATGTTCATTTGAATATTTATTAATATTTGTAGTGTCCTTTAGGTAAGTTTGTTTTGCTTTTGGATATAAACATTAAATATTTAGGAGGATGCAAGTATCCCATAGGCCGTTTCCTCGTGTGTTTAAGATATTATTAATTAAAGAAATGTTCAACACGCTGTCACTTCCCGATTCCAAGGTGGGTGTTCTCGACTCGCTTTTAGGCCGATAGCATGCTTCATTAGGCCGCGTCCTTGCCTGTCACTGGTTATGTATCAAAGCTTTCCATTTCCGGCTTTTTTTCTATAGCCTACCTCTCCATAGATAAGGTCAGTAGCTACCCATTTTCCTTTTAGCTTGTCAGGGTCTTTAGTCTTCGTGTATTTCTAATCAAGATGCAAATGGGTGTGTGTGTGTGTATGTGTGTGTGTGTGTGTGTGTGTGTGTGTGTGTGTGTGTGTGTGTGTGTGTGTGTGTGTGTGTGTGTGTGTGTGTGTGTATTTATATATATATTCATTTATTTATCATTATCATTATTATCGTTATTATTATTATTTTCATTGTTAATATTATTTTTATCATTATAATTCTTCTTCTTCTTATTATTATTATTATTTCATACACACACATTTGTTTGTGCCTGACTATATAAATGTATAAACCTATGCTGGTCCAATACAGTTGAAATTCTTTGAACACAAAGTATGCCAGACTAATCGCCCCTTGCCAACCAGTCTGACATGTTGCAAACGAAAGGTCCATATCCTGCTTATTTCAACCGTAGTAATCTGAACCGTATCAGACAGAATAGGGAGGGTCAGACGAGACCAAAAAGACAGCAACATTCGGCGGCAGAAAAAATGAATATCTTTCCATAAACACGGTAGCAGTGCAATGATTAGCTAGGTAGAGACGATAGGATTTAGGGAACCACTAATCAGAACGGAAATAAAACCCCATATATTAAACCTGTGGGATTCAATAGCCTTATAGAGTCTTCTAATAAGTGATCTGCATATATGAGCATTTCATTCTCTGACATCTCTGATCCTTGATGGAGTATCTTGAAGATAGGCTTGCGCAAACCCAGGCA
>NC_061842.1:15628659-15631159 GCF_019202785.1 Penaeus chinensis
GTCGGTCTTCTTTATATGTCGGTCTGTCTGATTTCGTCTCTAGCTTATCCTCTTCTTATGTTAACCGCCATTTTTTTTTTTTCATTTTATATCCAATGCCAATTCCATATATACTGAGATTAAAATAATCTATGTACAATTACTCCCTCTTTCTGAAACCCAGTTCCCAAAATAGGTAATTAATTATTTAACCATCGATTCCCCATTCGGTAATTACGAAAACTGAATAATGGATGATAACAAATATGTCGGTAGTCCCTCGATGCGTCAGAACAAAGGAGAATCGTGATGCGAAGGTGGCGGCTGTGGGTTGTAAGATTTGAAAACATCTTGGATATAATGTTTTAGGTTTGAGATTACTAGTGAAAAATAAAATGAAAAAATAATTATACGAATAGATACATTACGACAATGAAAGTGAAAGATCATAATGTTTACAATTAAGATTCATGCGGTTTTATTCGTAAGCATGTACGTACATAAATACGTACGTACATACATACAAACATACATACATACATACATATACATAGATACATATATATATGTATATATATACACACATATATACATATATAAATATATATGTGTGTATATAAGTATATATACACACATATATATCTGTATATATATACATATACAGACACACATATATGTGTGTGTGTGTGTGTCGAGGGCCTTTTCGCTATATTGCTTCTTTAGAGTAGCTTACAGACAAATCAAGGAGACCGACGGGATCAGTTGGTTTAAATGCAATGTTATCATGTATGCAAGTTTAATTATTTTCTGGACATTCTCGGCTATGATCATTATTTCTGTACATTTTCGGAAATGATGTAATAAATAACACTGATTATACCTATCCTGAAGAAACTATATAATGAAAAGGCCTTCGGCGTATTCGTGCGTTTTCTTGTTCTTCCCTTCGTGCAGCACACATGCGCGCACACAAAAAAACACACACACACATATATGTATATATGTGTATGTATATTTATATAAATGTATATACATACATATATACATATATACATATAATGTGTATAGACAGATATAGATAGACAGACAGATAGGTAGATAAATAGAAACACACACGCACATGCGGATGTGTGTGGATATACATCTTGTGACTATCTATAGGTGAAATAAATCAGAATAGTCGGAAAAAAAGTAATAATAGTCATCCTCAATAAGCGTGCAAGCTGTCAGCCACACTGTGCATGCAGATTGATTCGTCTAGTGCAAAGGTCCCCCCCCCCCCCCCTTTTAATTCCTTGGTATCTCTTGGGGATTCTGGCGGGTTCTCTTATATCAAATAAGGATCAATGTTGTGGTCATGGAATTTGTAAATGGAGAGCCTATACGAAGATCTTGGACCAATGATGATATCGACAAAGTGCTTCATACTTGCTGTCCACATGCCTTGTTCTACGTTATTCATGGTATGCAATAGTAACTGCACAGTACTCAGCATTGAACACTATGGTTAATATCTCAGACACTGTTGTACCCTTTGCAGCTGAATCCCTCGAGACACATGTACTCCAGGTTGGAAACTCCCGGTGTAGTGAGACTTACGCCTCCTTTCTGTACAAAAAAGGCGACCTCCACAAAACCTTTACAACAGAAGTAGTTCCTGGATTGTTTAGTTACTAGAACTAACATCCATGCTATTTCATTATGGACCCCTGTTCCCTTCTTAGGTCAACCTGTTTAACAAAATGATGACCTTACTATGTTGCAATGATATCGTATTACAAAACGAGAAAGAAAGAAAGATAAAATAATGCAAACTTGAAATAATTTCAGTAATGTAAAGGAAGAAGTTCAGTGTTCTGGTTTCCACGCCCCTCGAAGTTGGGGTCACCGAACTATTGTATTTTATAAAAGACATGACTTGGTTAATGGTGTTGATTAATGGGAATGATCGGGTTCGTAGCACTCCTTCCACATATCGGCGAGGCACACCGACGAGTGGAAGCGGTAGAAGAGAGCAAAAGGCAGCGTCAGGTGTCCCAGCAGCGTCCATAATTCCTGAAACGGTAGAGGAAGTTTTGTTATGTCTTTGTACGAGGGCACTCAAGGTGATCTGTATAAGTGAATGATCAGATTCATTATACTTTTTTGTAAAGCTTATGGAAGATTAACAAATAAGTGGAAATTAGTTCTAGGTGAGTCAAGAGATGGCCACGGTATACTCACTTTTCCGTAAAATTTGTAAAGTTCCGAGTTACTTTCCGAACTCTTGATCTCGAACGTCTGCAGGAGCCAGAGGGCCACGTTAGTTACGACGAGGAAGGTGAGGATCTCCCGACCTGGCTTTCTTCGTCTGAGACTGGAGGAGTTGGATCGCCGTCTGAGGCCGTCGTGGATAAGTGCCGTCTGTATGATGACTTGGATTACTTGCAGCATCGAGACAAAGACGAAGAGGATGTCCCCGACGAGGAGCGCGGGGGCGACGCGCAGGAAGGCGTAGAGGAAGATGCAAGGCAGAGTCACG
>NC_061842.1:15638659-15658659 GCF_019202785.1 Penaeus chinensis
AAAGTCCACTGATAAAAACAATGTCGAGATAAAATCACAATCAATGCATGTGAAATAAAAATGGTTTAGTGAATGAAAGCAAGAAAAAAAATTACGGTTAAATATCTGTGTTATCGGTCACAAAGACGAAAAGATTATATAAATCAAAATATATTTATATGTATTTATGTCTATATCCACGTATTTATAAACGGTAAGAAAGGATCAAATATACATTTTTTCTTGGTTATTCTGTCGTCAAACGGAGCATATTATGTTCAGTAGAAGTGAGCTTTGGATGAGATTTAACAATGTTATTATTTAACTTGTCTCAGTATTTCATAATTTAGTAGCCGATAAACAATAAAGTGACTATTACTTACAAGACACTAACGTACTTTATGGAAACGTTAAACATCTGTGTTATCTGTCATACTCTTGACAATGGCTTTTAAAAAATAAAAAAAGTGAACTGCAGATATTCAGTTGATGTTGCAGCAACGGTGAATGTTTTATTCATTTGGTATAACCATTTGTTTTACGAGGTGAGAAATGGCTTTTTTAAAAATAGTTTCAGTGAATAATTAAGTATTCATTACATTTAAGACGCTCCCATGAATATGTTGTTTTGTGTTTTTTTAAATATTCTTTTTGGACATATTTCTGTTTTGCTTTGTTATAAAAAGAAATATTACTGATTCAAGGGAGCGATTGATTTAACTGTTCTAAAGGATTTCTTCACTAGTATTGGTTTAATTAAGCATAACTTTCTGAAATGCATTATTTTTTCTCTCTCTTTGAGGTTCAGTTTGTTAGCTGAAGTAGGCTTCTTTTTTATTCCGAATGTTTTGAAGAATGAAGGACCTTTAAGGAGGTTTAAGGTTGACTGGAAACACTTAAGTTGTAGGTCAGAAAGATTTTATTTGGCGCAAGCACATCTAATTCCTCGGTGAATTAGCTGTACTCGTTTTATAACTTATATATAGATACTACGTACAAACATGTACACATTACAATACAGAGGTAATGCCCGACGAGCAGGCCTAGTCAGCCTTTGTCAGCTTCTTTAGTACTCCTAAAGACTAATCATCTACACGTCTCCTTCCACATATCACAATATAGAATGTTGACCTGGCCTACCTCTTGACCAAGCATGCAGGCGAGGGCCAACCTGACCAGCGAATCACACAGGGTCATTTATCTACAGTGTATGGCATCATAAATACAGAAAGATGAGCAATGAGTGACGGCTCGGCATCTCGGCCAGTCGGATATTTACAGCAGATGACCCCCGTCCCAACACCACCACTGCAATACTCAGCTTCACGCGACACATCATCCACGTTTCCGTGAATAGTATAATCACCACTGTATTTTAAATTTTTAATTTTATTTATTTTTTTTTTTTTTGCTATATCATGTTTACGTTAGACATCGTCTTCAGATCCGATTCACAAATAAATCTTCATCAGTATCGGATTCATGGAGAATCCTCGTCAAATATCAATAATTTTTTTTTGTTTTTTTGTTTTTTTTTGTTTTTTTGTCAAATCATAGTTTATGAAACACGTCTCTGTCGTGAGCGTATAATCACGACTGTATATGCATGTATGATTTTGTTTCTGTTTCTGAGTGTCGGCTGTGGCGCAGGAGGGGGTGGGTGACTTGATTATTTACACACGCTATTATAGCGCAGAACGCCATCACGAGGCGCAATCATGAGTCAGGATGAATGAATCCGTGGAACATGATGAATCCATTGCTTGGTATGAGTCCATGGTGAGGAAGGGGTCGTGACCCCGGATGGGAGGGAGTCACCTTACTCCTCGGCCTCATATGATGCCTTCCACATGTCAGCCAAACACACGGACGAGTGGAAGCGGTAGAACAGCGCGAGTGGCAACGTCAAGTGTGAAAGTAAAGTCCACAGCTCCTGGAAAGAGGAAAGAGGAAATTGTTAGTTATAGTGTTTGACTAGTTATGTACACAGTTCTGGAGTTTGTTCATAACATTAACTTTCAATAAAAACGTTTTTACATATATAGTATACAGGTAATTAGAAAAAGCATTGAATTCCGCCTTACCTTGCCGTAGAAGTCATACATGTTGGAATTGCCTTCTTCGCTCTTGATCTCGAAGGTCTGCAGCAGCCACATGGCCACGTTGGTGACTACCAGGTAGGTGATGACTTCGCGGCCGGGCTTCTTGTGCTGAATCTCCAGGGAGTTGGAGCAACGTCTCAAGCCGTCACAGATGAGCGTTGTCTGGAGGATCACTTGCGACACCTGGAGGACTGACACTGATACAAACAGGAAGTCCCTGTTGTTGATAGAAGGCACCATGCTGAGGAAGGCGTAAAGGAAGATGCACGGCAGGCACACGTATAGCAAGATGTTGTCCACCGAGCTGATGGCGTGCTTCATCACGTCCAAGACTCGTATGGAGTTGTACGCGATGGCTGCCGTGATCAGCATGCACGACAAGAGGATCACTTCGCTGATGCCGTTCACATACTTGCCGAGCATCTTGCTCTCTTCTGACGACGACAGGATGAAGAAGAGGATGATGGAGATGACTGTGGCCACGGTCATGAGGAGACCCGCGAACAGACCGCGGTTGGAAGCGTGGCAGTCGACGTAGATAATGAGGTTGGAAGTCAAGGTCTTGCTGTTGTCCTCTTCGTACGTGACCTCGACGGAGGGGATATGAGTGTGGCGGTCGGTCTTGCCGATGTTCTCCCACAGGAGAATCCACAACCCCACCATGAGGATGTTGAACTCGATGCTGAAGGGGTAGAGGTAGGGCGTGGTGTAGTTGATCATGTCAGAGAGGTTGGTGTCCTTCTCGCAGCCGTAGTTGATAGACCACGCTGAGGAGGACGCGGAGAGTTTGGTGCCAGAGAAATGGTGCGAGTCATCGTCATCTACTTCGTCAGAGTCGTCGTCGTAGCCTGAGCCGTAGAGGGCGGCCGTAGTGGATCCGTCAGTGCTGTAGTTGTCCTTGTTGGCGTAGCTCTTCTTCATGAAGATGGCTTGAAGAGTCTCTTGGAGGATGGTGTAGATCCAGTAACAGAGAGAGGCACCGATGCAGTGCATGAGTCCAAATCGTGAAAGGACCTTGCGACGGTTGATGATCAGCTGTAAAAGAAAGAAAATAAACGTTACTTCTATTGTGTCAATATAGTACACGTCGCCCTAGAAATTACACGTAATCTGGAATATATTTTTGTCAGATTGAACAATTTCTTTGAATTATTTTACTTACATTGGAGTACTTGAAGATGAAGAACAGCTGGTAAAAGGCGTATACAGGTTGTAGCACAGACATTACAACGTCAGTAGTACAGGTGCAATCATCGAAGGCGGGGTCGTCTTCAGTGAGGTACAAGATTTTCTGGCCAAGGTTCAGGCCGGTGTGGATCAGGTAACCAAAACAGAAAACTGTTGGGGAAAATTGCAATTGTAAATCTTATGCAGACATGTTGCATGTGATTAGCATTAAACAAAATCATCATAATTTCAAGCTAATATATTACAGAAACATATTTTGTATTTACCTGTAGCCCCGATCTTCAGGTAGAGAGATCCACCGTGTCTTCCGGACGTGAAACCATAGTGCTGAGGAATGGTTCTCCTCGGTTCCGGCAGGTTGATGCGCAGCTGGTATTGGCCGTCGCCAGTTGGCTCCAGCTGCACCTGCTCGCTTTTGTCCGTCTGTTTCGCTTTCGCTTCTTCGAGAGCCCGAGAAATTTGGTTGACATAACGACGGACATCCACATGAACGTAGAACAGCCAAAGTAGTTGGGCCACGATGAGGAACACGTTGAAACCTTCTGCCATGGCGGAGTCATGGCCACTGAACGTGTCGGCCAGGTAGATCACGACGCCGAGCATAACCAAGAAGACGGCGTAGATGACGCTCAAGTTTTCGCTCAGCGTGTGAGTGAACCATTCGGACTTTTTCTCTGGTTCTGTGGGTTGGGGCTCTTCGTTGTCAGGGTGTTCAGGCTGGGGTACCGCGTCTACGAGACCCGAAGGAGTACCGCTGCTGTGTGCCTGGTGTTGCTCGGGCACTTTGTACGTCACGCCCGCCGCTGAAGCCTGGGGGCCTATGGGCGGGTTGGCGTAGCCGTGATTTGCACCGTAGTTGACTTCGCTGTAGATGGACTGCGTGTCAGAATGGAGGTTGGGGTACAGGTGGGTGGTCACTGGCTGGTTCTGGTTGAGGGACACCATAGATACGGAGCGCGTCCCTGCGGTAGTCGGGGGTGCCGTTGGGAGGGTCATGGTGGTTGGCAAGGCGCCCTGCAGGTTCAGTTGCAACACCATGCTGTTCCTTCGCTGCCTTGACGGGGCCACCATTCCGACGGTCGATGAGGTGGCGGAGGTCATACTGGGGTCAGTCCCAGCGCGACTCAGAGGGGGAGGAGAGCCCACGGGGAGCACCAAAGTCGTGGGCTCTGTATGCACGAACCCGGGGTTGTTCATGCCACTTCCTCCAACAGACTTCCGAGTAGCCTGTGGAGATTGCAGGTCGTCGATACTCTGTGGATAAACGAAGAAGATTGTTATAAAAAAAGGCAAAAATACCTGCCATAAATCGTCGTCATTCTACTAACATCATGGAGCACTAATGTCAATATTTTTACTCACCTCGCAATCAGAGTCCGACTGATAATATTTAATATCCTGCTCCTGGTTTTCGTTCGTTTGGCGGCGTTCGGCGAGGTCGTCAATCGATTCAGAGGTTGAATTGTGGATCACCTCGGGCGTAGAGACGCCTCTTCCGATGACGCCAGACACAGGCGCGGCCCAGGAGGAATACTCGGACTGTACTCCGGAGTCCGAGCCGCTATACAAGCCCTCAGACACTGTGGGGACAAGACAGCATGAGGAAGAAGCCCGGATATAGACATATTGATCCCCTCCAATATATTCTCAAGTATTCTTTAATAATAATGAAGATAGCAACAACAATAATAGTACTGACATTAAAAATTATATCAATAGTAACAATAGCAATAATAATAACAACAGTAATAACAATTATTATTTGAAAGACCTAATTCGGGCGACTTACAGTGTGTCTGGCCGGGGGCGAAGCTTAAGATGAACTCAGGATGTGGTCTGTCCGCGTGGTCGGGATTCGCGCCGCCTGTGATGGCGTGTGCGGCGGCAACGTGCGTTATGGCACTTCCGAGATGCTGCAGCAACTCTGGCGGCGCGCTCACCTTCCTCCGACGGTGCGGGTGCTGGGAGGGGAGTCCGTGGGAAACTCGGCGACGGTGCTGGATCGGCGTCACAAGGGCGCTGCCACTCGCCTCGCTCTCACTGCGGGGGAAGAGACACGTGGTTAGGGCGGACGCTCGCTGGAGTTGGCTACGGGGCCGTTTGTCGGAGCAGTGTTGACAATGAGACTGATGATAATAATGACGATAATAAAAATGATAGTAATATTAATAGTAAAAGATAACAGTAAACAATAATTATAGCAACTTAATTTTACTATTTTTATTATCATTAACATCATTATCGATTATACCATTATTACTTTCATAATCATTATCATCATTACGATAATAATAATAATATAATATTCTATATTTAAAAGTGGATGATTATCGTATCTCGTTTGGCAGGATAATACTATGATACACGTCCTTATCATGATTTAATCTGTCACACAACATTATTCTCGAATAAAAGATACCATCAAATGGCGACCAAGAGTGACAAATAATGAGAACGTTTTACACCTCGTGGAAAAAGACTGGAACGTATTCATTTTCTCAGAAGGAAGTAAAATTAGGCGAGTTGAGGTAAACTACGAAAAAAGAAGAAGAAAAAAGCTTAAGGTCACACCCACTCATTATCTTGTGGATTGAGACCTATTTAAATGCCTCTGTTCTAACTAAAAGAACTTGTAAGTTACATAACACTGTAATGTTATAGTGTAGAACACAATAGAGCAGAATAGAGGTAGTGGATTGTATATAACTTTGCAATAAAGTGCATTTCTTTTAAATGAATAACGCGAGAAAATAATTGAGTATCCAGTGAATACTCAAAAAAAAAAAAAAAAAAAAAAAACTATAATCATTTGTAATTCATCGAGTGCCAATAGCATATTAGACTAGCCAAAAAAATCAAACAAGAACGAGTTTCATGTTCATTATTAAAGGTTTTGCAATCGTCTGGCATTCTGGAACTCTCCGCAGACAAGTATGTTCAGATAGCATTAGCAGCCACCCACGACAAAAGATCACCTGCCCACTACTTATGGACGGACCCAAAAGCCCAGTAACCTGTCGTGTATCGGCAAGTCCTCGAAACTGTATAATGATTATTTCCCTCTCGCCTAAATGTCACGGCCACATTCTGCGGCCTCCAGAAAGTAGCACCTCCTCCTCCCTCGTCTCTCTCTCTTTCTCTATCTCTATCTCTCTCCCTATTTCTTCATCTCTCTCTTTCTTCCTCTCTCTCTCTCTCTGTCCCTCCCTTTCTTTCTCCCTTTTCCTCCCCCCGCTCCCTCCCTTCCTTCATCTCCCTCTCTATCTCTTCATCTCTCTCTCTGTTAGACCGGCAGCGAGGGCCTCCGATAGGCCTCCCTCTCACAGCTTGACCTTTCAACGACATCTAATTCGTTTCTGTGATTATGAACGGGTTATGATTTTTTTTGTTTATTTCTTAGCTTTATTTTTTTTATTTGGTGATTTTTTTACTTCCTCTTATAATGCGACAATTATTTATAATCTTCGACACCTATTGTTCTTGTGACGTAATTGTACTAATACTGTGATGGACATTTGTATATCTAAAATAATTCTTATATATATTTGAAATACTTCAACTCTAGAACATGCAGGAAATGGTATATCAGAGTGTACCATGTGTAGGTAATCTTTAAATAGATGCAGTCCACAAATACCTGGGTTCTGTTAAGGTTAAGGGTGAGTGAACCGCATGTTTCTACGCACACAATAAAGCAATTACGAGCCAGCGGCTGGCCGAACACTGCCGCCTTCTCCTCAAACATACACTCCACTCGTACTCCACTATTCATACAGTCTTTCGTAATGTTAAATACCTCTAGCCATGCCCGCCATATGAATAGCGCGCGCCAGAGTAGGGTCACATGTATACCAAGGCTATACCAGGTGACTAATTGCAGCTGGCATCTCGCCCTTGTCAGCTAAGCGGCAGCGGGAACAGGATAACAAGGTCGAATTGACAGAGGCAGATATAAAAAAAGACTTTTTTTATTTCTAAAGTTCTACTCCTCCCTCACCCAACCCCAGACTGCGGGAAGCGACACAAATGTCAACGCCATCAACAGCTGGGAATTTAGAGTATGCAATTCGTACTATCACGCTGTTTGAAAAGACAAATTGCATGGACCATTACATATCAACTTCCTTCGCGTGGAAGTCTATCCCTTATCATGGGAGGGAGAATGTAAGGTTGATAATACTACATACATACATCTACTTGACAGATTCTCTCCCCGCCTTCCGCCACACAGAAAGCCGCTCTATCGACAAAAAAGAAAAAAAAAAAAAAGAAAAAAAAAAAACTATTTCATTCCGCGATACCACAAGGCTGCTGCTACCCGCCGTTGCCATTCAGCCACGAGGTGAAAAAGGTATATTAGAAAATTCAATGTAGCGCGCATGAAGGTCATATTAGCGGTGAGTACGCGACACTTCCATTAACGTAATGTATATGTGATGAGTCAGTGTCTTGGGCGTTCTCAGGGCCAACAGTCCTGGAAGTGTAGGAGGGAGAAATATAATGGGGGGAGCATATTCAGGAAGGCGTTGATCTTGAGGCTGTTTGGGGGATGGATGGATGAGTGGATGGATGAGTGGATGGATGGATGAGTGGATGGATGAGTGGATGGATGGATGAGTGGATGGATGAGTGGATGGATGGATACTTTATTGTTATAAAATTGAATCGGAAATATTTTAGACTTTTGTGTGTAATATACATTTAAAATGATGAGGATGAGAGAGAGAGAGAGAGAGAGAGGGAGAGAGAGAGAGAGAGAGAGAGAGAGAGAGAGAGAGAGAGAGAGAGAGAGAGAGAGAGAGAGAGAGAGAAGAGAGAGAGAGAGAGGTAAACAAAAAGGCACACGAGAAACTGGTTCAAGAATGCCACAACCGGCAAGCAGAGTGGTGGAAGGGATGGCCTAAGACACATAAACACATAAATCCCAAACTTCCTTAAAATACCCCCCTCCATTACTGATCAAGTGACCTTCGCGATATCCCATTTCCTCAGAGAAAATAAGGAGTTAGAGAATACAAAAACAAAAAAAAAAAAAAGAAGCTAGAGCTGCATCAGGGGCCTAAAAAAAAAAGCGCCGCCCCAGCCTAAATTTGACCTTTACTTCAGCAACGGCGAGTCCTGTTCCAAAGTGAATCGTGCTGCGTCCAGCGAGCGGCGCCAAAGAACCGAGCGAAATTTTGGTAAACAGGTCGCGAGAGAGAGACGTTCGGGGCGACCCTAAGAGAGACTCCAGGTTGTTGCTGGTTCTCGAGGGCGATGTCGTCCCTTAGTTACTGTCATCCTCTGGCCGGTTCTGAGTTTAGGCTTCATCTCGAAATGCGTAAAGGCTTATTAATACTGTGCGAGTTGGCTAAAATAAGCACTATATGGAACAGTTATTGTTCGTTGCCAGCTGTCACTTGCCAGCTACCACACCCTGTCTTGACAAAAACTTGAAGGGCTGCAACCATACCGTCGACCATAGTGCTGGCTGCCTGCCATTGTCACCTTTTTGTTTATTTGATTTTTGTACAAACGTGGAAAATCGCTAAAGTCGGTTTACTAAAATATGGTTATTATTTACTTTACTACTTCAGGTAAGTGGTACTGCCGGTTTCAACTTCAAGAGCAAGAGTGAGAGAAAAAACGATCTCTTGATGGCAACAGTACATCGCCAAACCTGATCAATTTGAGTCGGGAACTTCCCCGAGTCAGTTTTTCGGCATCGCTTTATAAGAAAAAAAAGAGAAAAAAGAAAAACTTAATTGCATTGTGAGTGGCTCAAACAAGACTCATATTGCCATGGTCCTCGTCCACCCACGTTGACGAATCTGAGATCAAAATAGCCCACCGACGTCTTTGAAAAGAGTTACCCCTCTAATAATAAACATGATAAAAAATGAAATCAAGCTTCATCTACCGTGTGATTTACAAATAGAATTAGATGTAGAAGGCAACGAATAACACAAATATCAGACTTCACGGTAAACACGGTCTTCTCCCTCATGTCGTTCTCCCCTTGGCTTTTATTCTCCCCCGTGGCTTCGCTCGTTCTCCCCCCGCCGCTCCCTGGAAGGTCCACACTCCCTCCCCTCTACATGCATGATACGAGGAAGAAGAAAAGGAAACGGGAACATAGACAATCATTATTGCGAAGACGAAAGAGAAGGAGAATAAGAACAAAAAGTGGCAGAACTAAGAAGAAGGAAGAGAAGAAGGCGGTGGAGGTGGAGGAGAGGGGGAGGGAGGGGAGAAGAAGGAGGGAGGGGGAGGAGAAGGAGTCAGGGAAGCTGACCACCATCAAAAGGTCACACACGCAACAAGCCCGGCCACCGAGGAGCCGGATGTGGAACGCAATTTGACGTTACAAGAGCGGATGTTCCTGGATTGCAGATGCACGTCTGCTGTTTCTTCCGTGACGTGGAAGCCGAAGACATCGAGGGTCGTGCCATATAAGCCTGGGTCTCCGGCGCTGAAATTTTTTTCTGGCGCCTCGTATGGTTTCCGTTTCTCGTTTACATTAGGGGAGTGCGTGGCGAGTCCGTGCTCATGGAGACTTGATCAGGGTTTACGCAGGAAAAAAGTTGTTCGTCCACAATAAGACATAAGAAATACAAGTCACGATATCTATTTACAGTTAAATCTTTATTGTCTGTTTTGTCGGTATGTTTCACCAAGAAAATTATTTATTTTCTAAAGAGACTCAGAATTTAAGTTAATTTTTGAAGTAATAGAATTCCCGACGACGAGGAAGGGAAGGTATCTACCCTAACGTATCAGCTGGAGTATGTAAACACAGGTCACGTGGTCGGCGTGTGAACCTCGAGCACATGAATGCTCTTCCTCATTTCGCATATATTGTCTACATAAGTATTAATATCTATTTTTCTAACTCGCATTAAGTACTCTTGTTTACGACCTAGTCACTTTGTATAAAAATAACGCTCGACACATGAACGCCCGAGGCTACTGAACGGGTTTTCGATTTCTCAATTAGTCTTTTGAGTTTACTAAATCATTGAGATAGAGCAAACAATGAAGAATGTACTTACAACTCACCTAATACTGTTGAGGACTAGCCGGATAGGGATGCTAATTGACGACATAGTATATCCAATAAAGTTCGTGCTAAGGTGTTTTTGTGTATCAGACTTTTAATCGGGCTTTTGGAAAAGCATTACCGATCACAATCGTGGTAACACCATATTCATCACACAAACACTATAACATCCACTTGTCACTCTGCTCGCTCTATTTCAAACGTCACTATTGCCGTGTAAGTGGCAACAGTTTCCACACACAAACACTAGCTACTAATTACCGATAAATAGCCGAGCGAGTCCTCCGATCACCATAAATAATCCAGGATCCGAGTTATCACAGTAATCCTTGTGTAGCGTAATTCCTTCCTGGCTCGCTAAGACTCGGTTCTGGAACTCCGCCGCAGCTGCTTGCGTGCCCTCCGAGGCTTCCAGACCAAGTGAGGGGCCGAGTGTCCAGCGCTCAACGGCAGAGTCTTTCGTCCTTGGCGGAGGATGGCTGTCTTGTGAAGGAGGCGGCGGTGCGTTGGGAGTAGTTACGGCCCAGACCCCGCCCCTGTCTGCTCAGGGGAGTCCCCGCGCGGATCGAGCCGCTCCCTGGAATCCCGGCTAACAAAGATCGTTCTTGCACAAGATCTGGAATTTGTAGAAACAACTACGGACGCTAAGCTTTTTCCTTCCATTTTTTCCGCCGGATTCTGGCCAACACCTGCGAAGGGCGAGAGAGCGGCCGATGCACTTCACACGTGACCATAAAGTAATTAGGACCTCAGCGACGTAAAGAAAGCCGATTTTAGGAGCCGCAATTTAGGCGCTAGGCATAAGGCTAATCAGATGACCATAGGCTTCTCTTTTCTCCCTGTGGTTTTGTGTAATAAAGTTTAAAAACTCTGGAGGTCGAATCTCTTAGAAGATTGTTACGTCATGTAACAAAATTCATTTCATGATTTACGATATTTCAGTATAGTCGATGTGTGCAAGATCCTACTAGCAATTTTTATCCCTTTGCGTCATCAAGTTCAAAGAAGTTTAGAAGGACATTTGAGATACTTTACAATTCAGAAGCTGTTTGCCGATAATTTTTTTTCGTCTTTCTCTTTCTATCACGCATTAAAAACGTGTCTTCTTATGTTCAGCAATTTCCTTTACTCTGAACGGAAGCGAATGATACTTGCTTTTATCTTTTTTTCTTTTTTTTTTTTTTGTAGGGGATCTGATCATTTTCAGCTCGGGCAAACTGAATCTGTTTTGTCTAGAATAACTTATATCCCTTATTTTCAGCAGCTCACGGGACCGGCAACAAGAGCGTCTGAATTGACAGAAGATGCCCACGTTCAGTACACGTGAACTGAAGGGTAGAGGCCGGACAGAGGGAAAGCCTCGGCGGTTCCTCTTCTTTCTTTGTGACACGAACGACTCAAGTCACAAAGAGGAATGTCATGTCCAAGGTGATATACCCCTGCATTGTCCAGGGGCAAGAAGGAAGCAATTGAAAAAAAAAAAAGCGAAGAACACACACAGAGGGAGAACAGGATCCTAGGTGAGAGCAAACCAGGATCTCGAGCAACACAACCCCCAAATATTTAACATCTTTTCACACTAAATGTTGCTTCATGCTTCACTTACTCGTCTCGTTCATGCCCCGTCGCGCTTAAAATGAGAAAGGAAATCTTAGAGAGGATGTGTTAGGATAAACGAAAGAAGGACGAACAAAGGGAGGATGATACTAGAGGAGATGCAGAGAGAAGAAAACAAGGCAAGAGGAAATGAGATATTACATGCTGGCAGAGAAAAAAATACGAAGAGAGAAGGGAAGAAAGGCACTATAGGGAAACAACGAGAGATATTACGAAAGAGACAAGAGAGAGAGAAGGAAAGAGGGAGTGGAGGCACAAGAACTGTGGCCTTAGCATCGAACGAGACTTCCTTTGCAAGAGACCGGCTGTCACGAACTTATCAGATATATATGGAAAGGCTAGCTGGCGGCTGTGACCCGCTGCGACCCTTGTTTCCAGGGTGTGTGTGATGTTGTGTACAAGGCTACCCCGGTTTTCCCATTAGGAAATGGAAAACAAGGCAAGTGATGCTCAAGTTGTCAATCAGGCTTTGCTTCATCTCTAAACAAGGTGAAAGCGTATAGCGGGTGTCATATAAGCCAATTACACTGCTTCTAAAGGCTGAAAATCCCTACTTCACAAAAAAGGAGGAAAAAGAAAGAGTTGCACCAATCAGTAGACCCCTTTACTTCCCCAACCAGCCGGCATTCCCATATATATTTTTTATTTACTATCCCCCATAAAAGCCCCATAGAGATTGTGAAATGGCGACGATGGAAAAAATCCCAGACAGTTAGCAAGTGTGCGGCTACGCATCCCGGGGAACTCCCGGGAGTAGAAGCTCCGCCCACCACCACGCCTCGCAGAGCGTCGCCACACTCGCTCGTGACACGGCGTTCGGTCTCTTCTTTAGGGCCCCGACTACGTGACTCCTTCTTTTTGCTCGTTTATTTTATGCGTATGGTGAGTCATGCTTGAGTCAAGTGAGAATACCACAAACACCGATTCACGGCAGTGTTTTGACTAGCTCTTAAAGAGTATTTTTTTCAGTGATGCAGGGCTGTGTGACTGGTACTGGAATCCGTTGTCTTTTTCTTTGTCTCCTGGAAGCGCTCTGTGGTTGAATATCGTTATGCGATCATATTTATGCCTTATTGTTATTCCATCTTTGTTTGGTTAAATTCCGACGCTTTGAAAATAATTATCTATCCTTTCAGTCGGGAAAACAGTCATCTGAATCGTTACCCTTCGTTAGACTCTGAAGGATTTATTGTCTCTCCATAGAATAAGGGCAAAAAATGGTAGCGTGACCAAGGTTGAGGTAGCAGTGGCGCGGGTCGAGTGTTATGCCTCGAGTGGTGATGGTTATATTGGGGTCCTCGGTTGAAAAGGTCTCTCGGTGGCAGAGTAGAAAGTGGGCCCAGGGAGGCTGAGGGTAAAGCGTTCTTTTAGGGTGAAAGGCATAACGTGAATTTGACCAACGAGCGGACGGATGTTTACCCCTTTCTCGCAAGCGGATCTTCTGTTTCGAGCAAAATGAGATCGCCGCTATGTAAACAGGTCGTGTAAACTTGCATTGCAAATGAGAGACGACTTTTACATTCAAACTCAGCTGGTGGCGGCCGAGAACCCGAGCAGCCGCTGGCAAGATCCCGGATACTCCAGCAACCAATCACGTGCCTCCTCTCGGGCTTAGACCTGGTCGAGACGGTCTCACACCGAACCGAACCGAAGCTGCAGGTCAGAGTGAGAATAACGATGATCTCACCGACTCCGGCCGACAACAGTGTCTTTGTCGGAGCGCTTCTGTTGCCGCAATGTTGCCGTAGGCTGTAGGGTCGCGCGTGGATGACTCGCATGAGAGGAAAGCAAGAAAAAAAAAAATGATAAGAAAAGAAAGGCAAACAACGAGTCTCTACGTATAAGGCAAATTGAAAAAGAGTTAATAGAGTCAGGAGGAAAGGATGCCACGTGGAGAAGAAAGCAAAGGAGGCAGTGACGACTTTCTCAAGAAAAGGAGAGAAGAAATGACCAACGTGTGGTACAAGCAAACAGCGGGAAATAAAAGAGCATGACTAACAGAGAAAGATGACGCGGGATGCACGGCTAATGTGGATCAAGCAGGACAACTCGCTCTTGCATGCGAGCCAGTGGCGTTCCAGCCAGCGGAGGTGGAGGTCGCGGCCATCCGACTCGCATGAGATCACATTTATTCGATTATCGCTACTTCGAGAAAGTGTATTTGATTTATATGTTCTTTTAAACTATTTTTTCGTTGTGAATGAAACAGGATTTGGCACCAAAAATTGGTGCCTAAAGATCAATTTGATAGTATATTTTTTAGTAGCAGGCGAATGAAAAAATATATGATCAGAATTATCAATAAGGAAATAAATCAACAATGGAGACGGCTTACATGGCTCTGGTGCGGTCGTTTGAGGAGACCGACATTGCAAGCGCTCCTCCTCACTACGCAAACAAGTCTCTGGCTCCCTGGACGCTTCAAGCCCTCTCTAGTCACTAACTCTGGTAAATACGGAACTCTGCGCGCTGTGGAGTCCCGCTCAGGACCTCGGGGTCGGAATCTAAGGAGCGTAGTGAAATTCTGGATCCAATTCCCCATTCTTTGCCTTTAATGCTTCGACGACTGTATGAATCTCACGTCTTGGAAATACCTGGATGTTTTACTTCTTTTTATGGGTTGTGTGGATCGTGTGAGATGAAAGGAGGCGAGAGGAAACGACGGAGAGACTTTAGATGTTACATTTTTTTGATGGTTTGTTCATGTTTTGTATGTCCCGGGATAGAGGAACCTTTTCCTTTGCGGTCACTTTCAACACGAAGCCTTAAAAACACAAAACTCTCGCCTGGGAAGATCTCAAGTGATCTCATGATGTCATTCTTGCTTCCTGTCTGCTACTTGATTATGCATGCGGGACGACGTGGCACAACACTTAGAGAAGTGAGGTACACTTATTTATATTTCTGAAGTATTGCGTAAAATGTTCATATTTTTAAATCGTCATTTTCATTCCCCATCAAGTAAACATTACTCCTCTACTCCTGTTATTGAGAGTCAGGACCTCTTCTACATTCTTCCCTGTTAATGAACGCCCAACGCCGCGTTCACTCCTCTTAATGAACGCCCTCTGTTCCGTAGCCCAATTCCCGCGAATCGCACCCAATTTCGGCAACAGCTGGAGGATAATGAACCCCCTGTTGCTGCTGCAGGAGAGTGGAGGCGCAGCTACCGAGGCAGAAGACGATGGGTTTGGAATTTTTGCGTCATTATTATGTCGTGTACTGCCGAGTCACGGTTATTTTCGACGTCCCCTTAGACTCGATGTCATTCTCTCTTTTTTCCTTCTTACTAACTCGGCTTTCGTAACGTTCATGGGAGATATTCATGAACCGCACTACACAGTCTTACCACCATGATTAACTCAAAGGAGGAACAATTATGAATTCATCTTAAAAGTAAAATGAATTCGGCTTTTTCTCAACTTTTTTTTTCTTTCTCTCTCTTCCCCTCCCCTCTCCATCTCCCTCTCCCTCTTCCCACGCCCTCTCTCTCGCCTTATTCCTCTCGCTCTCCCTCTCCCTCTCCCTCTCCCTCATCCTCTATCTCTCCCTCTCCCTCTTCCTCTTCCTCTTCCTCTTCCTCTCCCTCTCCCTCTTCCTCTTCCTCTCCCTCTCCCTCTCCCTCTCCTTCCCCCCCTTTATCTCATCTTTACTTAAGCCTTTCGTCATTCCTTTCTGAGCGTCCGAGTTCACGAGATCGATTCGAGATGCCGGGATAGAAACACAAGAGGGATTGAAAAGCGGCGAGCGGTGGGCGACAGGAACTTGCGGGACTGATTAATGACGGGGACTAATTTAGGATCAGAAAACGTCTTGTCATTCTCTTGCAAGTAAGTTGAGGGAAGGGGGGAGGGGGAGGAGATGGAGGAAAAGGAGAAGGAGAAAGAGGAAGGAGGAGAATTGTGTGGTGGTGGTGGAGGAAGAGGAGGAGGAAGAGGAGGTAGGGGAGGAGGAGGAGGTAGAGGAAGAGGAGGAGGAAGAAGGGGAGGAAAGTGAGAGGAGAAGGAGGATGAGGTAGAAGGAGGAGGAGGAGGAGGAGGAGGAGGAGGAGGAGGAGGAGGAGGAGAAGGAGGAGGAGGAGGAGGAGGAGGAGGAGGAGGAGCAGTAGGAGTAGGAGGTAGAAGAAGGAGAAGGAGGAGGTGGTAGAGGAGGAGGAGGAAAAAGATCAGGAGGAGGAGGAGGAGGAGGAGGGAGTAGAGGAAGAACAAAAGATAAAGAAGAAAAAGAAGAAGAAAATAAGAAATGAGGTAATTAGCGTACGCCCGGGAGACTAGAATGCACGTGTGAAATGGATTATCATTAAACGCGAATTATTACCTTCATTTACGACACTCAAGCGACGTTTTGAGGCGCGTCCGTCTGTTCTAGCGGACAAGAGAGAGGCTCTCGCGGGCAGCTTGCAACACGTGAGCTGGATCGACACAGCACCCCGGCGAGATCGTGAGGAAGGGCGGTCATTATCGAGAGACAAGGGAGAAGGAAGAGGACATCTTGCGTCACCGAAGGAGCCGAGATCCGTCTCTTCCGCGCGATAACACGTGTACGAGTATTAACCCCCCCCCTTTCCCCTCCATGCAATCTGCACTCCTCCTCCTCCCTCTCCCCTCTCCTCCCCATCCAATCTACATCCCCTCCTCCTACCCCCCGCTCCACCCCCATCCAATCTGCACCCCCTCCTCCTCCCCCTCCTCCTGCCCCCAACTCGTGCAGATGAGCCGATATGGAACTGCGTGATGACCCGACAGCGCCCAGGGAGAATCCTCAGGAAGACCAAGCGACCGAGCGGGTTTGCAAAGGAAGGCTAAGGGAGGGTGGGGAGTCCGGGGGATGGAGGAGGGTGGGGGCGGGGAGAGGAACGGCGGGGGAAATCGCATGCACCAAGGCAGTTCATACGGCCAAGCATTCCGTCGTCTGGTGCCTGGTATGCGCGACGCGGATGCCAATACCACCTGCAGGTACAAGAAAGGGAGTGTAACCTCGGCGATACAGCTCCCCGGGGACGCGCCATTGTGGTAGGAATTTTCGTGGACAAGGAAAGGGTTCACGACATACTAAGCGAAGGTAACGCATACACAATCCGGCGTTTGTTTCAACCAATAGGGTAAGGGTAGTTAAGGTCAGGGGAAGGGCAAAATGTTCCATTGAGGGAAGGGGCAAAGGGAGAGTGATAGGTAAGTGGATGAAAAAGTAGGAAAACTGTCCCCTTAATCGTAGTCTTGGTTAATAATATACGATAGAAAATGTTAAATGCGTTGCGTAAGACTTGAAAGTAAGCTGGAGTTCTTAGAAAACATACTCGTATATGTCAGAGGTACTATATATATCACGGCGCTACGGGATGCCTCTTGCAGTACTGTTGCAAGATAAAGATCACACACATACACACACACACACACACACACACACACACGCACACGCACACACACATGCATACATATATATGTATATTATATCTATTAATTTATCCATTTGTCTATGTACACACACACACACACACACACACACACACACACACACACATACACACATACACACATACACACATACACACATACACACACACACACACACACACACACACACACACACACACACACATATACATATATATATATATATATATATATATATATATATATACACATATGTATATATATACATATACATACATACACACACACACACACACACACACACACACACACACACACACACACACACACACACACACACACGTATATATTATATATATAAGCTACAAGGAAGCATATTCATGCATGTGATTCCAATTTTCACCGAGATAAATGTTTGATATCTCTGCACGACTACTGAGCGCTCGGGTCTTCTTTAACGTTTGGATCCCAGACTAGATGATAGAGTAATTATGCTTTCGTCAAGAAATTGGAGAGCACATATTAAATAAATCATTGGCGGTGCGAATCAGGAAACATTATTAATCCAGAAAATGTGTTCCCGGAAAAATGTATTCATTTTTTTTTCACTTATCGTTTAGTCGTAAAAAGATGACCTAAGTTGATTTACACAATACTGCATATGTTGCAAACAGGATTTCTAGGATGGAACAGAGCGTGGGCGCGAGGAACATTTGATTTACCAAAGCGGAACGAATCGTGTCATTTGAGTACGGTAAAGGACACTTATAAATATAAACGCCCCTCAAAGAGAAAGAGAAAAAATATATAGTCTATAAGGCAAGAGGCAAATAATCTGCTGCCAAGGCGCCAATACCTTCTTTTGTGCGCGATTCGAACAACTAAACTTTGGACTCTTGACAAAACACGTGGCTCCCTTTGCACTTTGGGCCATCTTGACCCGATGCCCAACGTCAACAAATATCACAGACCAATAAAAAACGGAAACCAAAAAAAGAGACAAAGTTTAGGGAAAAGCAAACCATTTTTGCCCCGCGTCGTCCCTCAAGGAGAAACGAAGGCTGGGCGCGCGAAAATCTTCCAAAAGGAGAACAAACTGTGTTTCTTCGTTTGGCTGAATCATGGAACAGACAAGTCGCTGACATTTGCATGGGTTCGGGGGCGCAAATATCCCCTTCGGCGACAGAAAATGGACGAAAAAGCAGAGCACAGGAATGACCTTTCGGCGACATAATATTCTTTATTTTTTTCCTTGTCCTCCTCCTCCTCCTTCTCCGGCGAACCGTTCGAATCTTATAAGCTGGAGGCGGTCGTGCGTTTTCCCCGTCGAGACAATTGACAGCGGATCGGAATGCCCTGGTAATGGGACTCGATACTGTTTTGCGATGCTGCTTTGTCTTTATCTTTATTTAACACGCTTTATCTTTCCCGATTTGGGCTTCTTCTTGACGTCGATTGGGCATTTCTTTCGCGCTTGCCATCGGTTTCTTTTCCTTATATATACGGTAAATATGCATGGGATTTGCATCTTGACTTTGATCGGCGCTGATGTATTTTTGGTTAGTTCTGTCTCTTTACTTCTGTCTTTTTCCTTTAAATATCTATCTATCTATCTATCTATCTACACACACACACACACACACACACACACACACACACACACACACACATATATATATATATATATATATATATATATATATAGAGAGAGAGAGAGAGAGAGAGATAGAGAGAGAGAGTAAGAGAGAGAGAGAGAGAGAAAGAAAGAGAGAGAGAGAGAGAGAGAGAGAGAGAGAGAGAGAGAGAGAGAGAGGAGAGAGAGAGAGAGAGAGAGAGAGAGAGAGCGGGAGAGCGAGAGAGAACGAGTTGTGTGCGTGTGTTTAGGCTTTTTGTGCTTAAATAATAAATGCTTAATAAATGCTTAATGAAGTTAGCAGAATAATTCATATTTTCATATCTTATAGTGTTTAATGTCTTAATTATTATTAATAATGACGGAAATCTTGATAAACCAAGAAACCGATCTTCCAGTTTCCCGTTTCTTTAACCGGGTTAGTCGTTCTCAAAATCCTTGACACTTGACACAAACATGTCATTTTACACTGACACCTTCTCGCAAGTGTCGAAAGATGTCATTGCAGCATCCGGTTCAAAGTCTAAGAAGTCGCTTAAACGTGCATTCTCGAGGACAACGATCTTATCTATATTAGGAAATTTACGACAAACCAAACAATAGTTCTCAAAAACATTATTTACCAAAGAATCTCTGAAAAAAAAACGACGTAAAAGGATATTATTAGTTACAACGGGACCATAATGGGGAAAAACGAAGACAAAAGAAGAAAGGAAAAGTCAAAACAAAATACGCCCGTCGCGACACCGAACAAATGACGAGCAATAAGGGCAACGTAGTGACGTAAACATCGGCTCATTAGCATGCAAATTGCGACAATTATGCAATAGCGAGGCACCGAGATGCGGGGGCTTGCATCGTCCGGCAACCAATGTCCGGGAGGGAGTGCAGGATACGGCAATCGCTTCCTTAAGGATCTTTCCTGAATATTTACGACGGCGATTCAAAGATAAGAAGCAGATATTATGAGCGGGTATTATAGACGGCGATGACAGCTGATAAAAGCCAGAATGAAGAGGTGGATGGAGGGGGATGTACAGGAGGGAACG
>NC_061842.1:15671159-15678659 GCF_019202785.1 Penaeus chinensis
GCATCTCTCGTTTACCCCCCTCCTCTCTCTCTCTCTCTCTTTCTCCCCCTCTATTTCTCTCTCTCTCTCTCTCTCTCTCTCTCTCTCTCTCTCCATCTCTGCCTCTCTCGTTTAACCCCCTCCTCTCTCTCTCTCTTTCTCTCAATCTCTGCCTCTCTCGTTTACCCTCCTCCTCTCTCTCTTTCTCTCTCTTTCTCCCTCTCTCTTTCTCTCTCTTTCTCCCTCTCATTCCATCTTTCTCTCTCTCTCTGCATCTCTCGTTTACCCCCCTCCTCTCTCTATCTCTTTCTCCCTCTCTCTCTCTCTCTCTCTCTCTCTCTCTCTCTCTCTCTCTCTCTCTCTCTCTCTCTCTCTCTCTCTCTCTCTCTCTTTCTCTATCTTTCTCCTTCTCTCTCTCTCTCTCTCTCTCTCTCTCTCTCTCTCTCCATCTCTGCCTCTCTCGTTTACCCCCCTCCTCTCTCTCTCTCTCTCTCTCTCTCTGCATCTCTCGTTTACCCCCCTCCTCTCTCTCTCTCTCTCTTTCTCCCCCTCTATTTCTCTCTCTCTCTCTCTCTCTCTCTCTCTCCATCTCTGCCTCTCTCGTTTAACCCCCTCCTCTCTCTCTCTCTCTCTCTCTCTCTCTGCATCTCTCGTTTACCCCCCTCCTCTCTCTCTCTCTCTCTTTCTCCCCCTCTATTTCTCTCTCTCTCTCTCTCTCTCTCTCTCTCCATCTCTGCCTCTCTCGTTTAACCCCCTCCTCTCTCTCTCTCTTTCTCTCAATCTCTGCCTCTCTCGTTTACCCCCCTCCTCTCTCTCTTTCTCTCTCTTTCTCCCTCTCTCTTTCTCTCTCATTCCATCTTTCTCTCTCTCTCTGCATCTCTCGTTTACCCCCCTCCTCTCTCTATCTCTTTCTCCCTCTCTCTCTCTCTCTCTCTCTCTCTCTCTCTCTCTCTCTCTCTCTCTCTCTCTCTCTCTCTCTCTCTCTCTCTCTCTCTCTTTCTCTATCTTTCTCCTTCTCTCTCTCTCTCTCTCTCTCTCTCTCTCTCTCTCCATCTCTGCCTCTCTCGTTTACCCCCCTCCTCTCTCTCTCTCTCTTTCTCTCTCTCTCTTTCTCTCTCTCCTTCTCTTTCTCTCTTTCTCTCCTTTGTTTTCTCTCTCTCTCTTTCTAGTTTGCGGCAGTTTCTGATGTACTGATTTATTTTTTTCTTTCCCCATTACGCGACCTGTATCTGAATGTACTAACTGGATTTGCCTTGCTAACATCTTGATGATTCACTCTGAAAGCTATTTCCTGATGATACAAGATACTGTACACGCACACTGCACTGGGAAAACTCAAGGAGAAACGAACTGAAGCTGACCAAAGTGTAATTCAGAACGAGAAAGGGGACAGGTAAGAGACAATATGATTCAGTAGGAATGAATATTGGAAACGTAGGAATGAAAAGAGGAAGAAAGTGGAAGAAATATCTGAGAATCTTTTAGAAATGTTGAAAAATGAGTATTAAGCTCGTCCAGAAAAACAACAACAACAAGAAACGGAAAATTTTGGATAAAAATTCGGGATGAAAAAAGCATGACGCTGGTTCAGATACCAAGAACCTATCAAAAAGGGTATTTTCGCGCGGGCATAAGGAAATGACCTTCGGAAGGGAAGCGAGAACAAGGAAGTAAGGGTGAAGATTCCTGGTCGCAACCCTAGTAAAAGGGATAAACTCGAGCCTCGTTTCAGCGAGCAAAAAATAAACAGATTTCCAAAGAAGAAACTCGCGGAAGTGGCACGGGAGGTTACGAGCCTATTTTAGTTTCGTGGTCACAGTACAGGTCGACGAAGCTTGAAATGTCAAGTAGTTGTTGGGAATTATACGTGGAAGGAGATCATCTAAAAGAAACTCCACGATAAAAAAGATATCACAAAGAAAAAAAAAAAAACAGAAAGGATACGCATTAAATGACAGGTGCCGAAATACCACCGTAAGCGCGCTATTCCGGGGATCTCCCGAGTACTTGAGCAACCCCTAGAACAAAAAGAGGTATGGACTAAAAAAATAAACCAGAAAAAAAAGGATGAAAAATAAGAACGAAAAGAAGAGAACAAAAAACATTCCAACCAAATTCTCTTGTACGCTGTAGTCAGCTAATCTCATAATACCTGAAGGACTTTTCGGTAGTCCGAGCACCGAGGGGAAATCCCGGAGACCCCGCTGACCATACGCTGACGAAAAAATCCGACAAAAACGCGGTTGTCCTAGTGAAGAAACCGCAGCATGGGCGTCCTAGGGGGTTCGGGGAGGCGCGAGGTGCCTCGATTGCGCGGGGTGAATGGGCACTTCGGGCACAGGGGGGAGGGGGGGGGGGGGCGTTGTCCCTGCGCGCGTAAGCCATTTTAGTTGTATGAGCTTTTGTTTTTCATATATATGTTTATGTGTGTGTGTATGTGTGTTTATTTTAAATGGCGATGCATAAACATCGTTTGATTTATTACAAGAGGATTCATATCTTGTATATAATTATGTAAGATATCTTCATGTATGTGGTTCGTTTTTTCTTCTATGGTTGCTTAAGCAATCGGGGCATCCCCGAAACACCAAGGCTTACGGTGACACAGACACACACGCACACACACACGCACACACACACACACACACACACACACACACACACACACATGCACACACGCACCGGGCCATATTTAGAAGGCCCGGAATCATCATAAAGAAGAAGAACACACACGCACGGACGCACATACATACATACATATACATATGTATGTATATATATGTATATATTTATGCATATATATTCATTTATTTTTTATCTATATACATTACAAACGCACGCTGCACTAATCTTTTTTAACTGGCTAGCCGCAAGAAAAACTGGTTCGTGACTGCGCGTGGGAGGGAACAGCATCACGGAAAGCCTTATTATTTTCTAGCGAATATGTTGCTGTTGTGCTTAATCGCTTGACTGATGATCTCGGCTGACGTGAACAAGGTTGCAGAAACGCTTGTCAAGGTTCAATTGCGATATTTGGTTTGTCGAAGGAATATTATTTACCCGATACTTTGACATGCTAACTAACCCACACAAGAAAATAAATCGGGAAAGAAAGGACAAAAATTAGGAATACAATTCCACCGCAAATTTCCAAAAAGAAAAGAAAACATAAACAATTCTTTCGACCAGGATCCCGATCCCCAATCCTACCAATCCTAATTACGTCTGTCACGTCCTCCTCCTGCCTGGCACGACCTCCAGCGTAATATCCTGCACACATCACGATGGCTCTGAGGTCACGAATCGGAATGACATCACTGTTTCCTACGAACTCACTTCTCCGGATTCAACGCGTGAGTCTCTCCCTCAAGGACGCGGCGCAGGCGGAGAACACGATCTTCCTTGCGACGAGGGAGTAACTTGAGCCCAGGGAGATATGGGAGAGATTTGCCTTGTGTAAAGATCGGGCGCAGGCGGTTGTGTCTCACGAATGGAAGAGGAGAAGGAAGGGGGGTGGTTTGGGGGGGTTGGGAGAAAGGGAGGAAAATAAGACCGAGAGGCAGGGACGAGAAGAAGGGAAGAAGGAGAAATAGGGAAATGGAGAAGAAGAGGAAAAGAACACAGAGAAGATGGGATAAGCAGGAGGAAAGAAGAAGACGGGGAATAGGGAAAAAGGAGAAGAAAAGGAAATGAACACAGAGAAGATGGGGCAAGAAAAAGAAAAGAAGACGGAGAAAGGAAAAGAAGAAAAGGTAAAGAAAACCGAGAAGCAGTGGAAAGAAGGAAAGACGAAGATGAAGAAAAGGGGATGAGAATAAAAAAATAAAAAACGAAGAAGAGGGAAAAGAGGGAACGAGTTTAAAACAAACAAACTAACAAACACAAAAAAAGAGGGAGAAGAAGGAACCAGAAAACCCCCCGAAAAAGGCAGGGAAGAAGGGACGAGCCAAAAAAAAAAGCGAAGAAGGCAAAGGAGAGGGAAAGAGAAGACGCTTTTCGTAGGGACACCAAGCACATCCACGTCTCTCCGATGACTGCGCGGACACACGCACAATGGGAGGACGAAGGATGGACGACTGTCACGCTCGTGCTCTTTGGCTCTCTCTTTCGCTCTCTTTCTCTCCCTCTTTTCTTCGTTCTTCTGTGCTTGGATTTTGCGTTTATGTGTCTTCGTTTAATATTTGTGTCTGTTTTTTTCTTTGTTTTATTGTTCGTTGTTGCTATTTCTTGTTTCTCTTTCTCGTTATCTCTCTCTCTCTCTTTCTCTCCTCCCTTCCTTCCTCCTTATCTTTCACTACCTCTTCTCTTTCTCATTCCCTCTCTTTCATTCTCCTATTCCCTCTTTCTTTCCTCCTCTCATTCCCTCTCTTTCCTCCTCTCCTTTGTTTCGGTCCCAGCCTCGTCTCCGCTTCGATGTGCTGGCTCACGACCTGATTATTGTTAGTTGTCTCCTTTTATTTTGTTCTGTTCTTTGTTATCTTATTTGTTCGTTGAACACTTGTGATACCATTCGATTGAAATGTCAGCGGTAACCTTGTATTGAATGTTCTCTTTTGTGACTGTGAAAGAAATGGAGCTAGATAGATACGTGGATGGGGGGATAGATAGATAGAGAGATTCATAGATAGATGAATAGTAGAGAAAAATAGATTACATAAATAAATAGATTAATGACATTTATATAGATAAACAGACAGATATTGATAGTTACACAGATAGATGGATTTATAGATAGATAGCCTGAGAGAAAGAAAGAGAGAGAGAGAGAGAGAGAGAGAGAGAGAGAGAGAGAGAGAGAGAGAGAGAGAGATAAACATATAGATACTGTAGATAGATAGATACAAACGGAAACAGACAGGGATAGAGGCAGAGTCAGAGACAGAGACACAGAAAGACAGAGAGAGGGAGACCGAAAGAGCAAGAAAAACAGAAAGAGAGAGAGAGAGAGAGAGAGAGAGAGAGAGAGAGAGAGAGAGAGAGAGAGAGAGAGAGAGAGAGAGAGAGAGAGAGAGAGAGAGATAAACATATAGATACTGTAGATAGATAGATACAAACGGAAACAGACAGGGATAGAGGCAGAGTCAGAGACAGAGACACAGAAAGACAGAGAGAGGGAGACCGAAAGAGCAAGAGAGCGAGAGAGAGAGAGAGAGAGAGAGAGAGAGAGAGAGAGAGAGAGAGAGAGAGAGAGAGAGAGAGAGAGAGAGAGAGAGAGAGAGAGAGAGAGAGATAAACATATAGATACTGTAGATAGATAGATACAAACGGAAACAGACAGGGATAGAGGCAGAGTCAGAGACAGAGACACGGAAAGACAGAGAGAGGGAGACCGAAAGAGCAAGAGAGAGAGAGAGAGAGAGAGAGAGAGAGAGAGAGAGAGAGAGAGAGAGAGAGAGATAAACATATAGATACTGTAGATAGATAGATGCAAACGGAAACAGACAGGGATAGAGGCAGAGTCAGAGACAGAGACACAGAAAGACAGAGAGAGGGAGACAGAGAGAGCAAGAGAGAGAGAGAGAGAGAGAGAGAGAGAGAGAGAGAGAGAGAGAGAGAGAGAGAGAGAGAGAGAGAGAGAGAGAGAGAGAGAGAGAAAGAGAAAGCGAATCAGGGGATGAAGCAAGAGGCAGAGGTAGATGTGAGGGAGAGAGGAAGACTCTAGTAGCTGTAGACAGCGGAGGGTCGTAAAATCCTTGCTGTCGTAAATTAGCATATGGATAATTACAGTGACAGGCCGTAAATAGAATGTTGACATAAAAAACAGGAATAAAGCGAACACTATACAGTGACAGCCATTTATTCAAATTAGCATATGCACATGTATACAGGAAGAGGAGAGAGAGAGAGAGAGAGAGAGAGAGAGAGAGAGAGAGAGAGAGAGAGAGAGAGAGAGAGAGAGAGAGAGAGAGAGAGAGAGAGAGAGAGAGAGAGAGAGAGAGAGAGAGAGAGAGAGAGAGAGAGAGAGAGAGAGAGAGGAGAGAGAGAGAGAGACAGAGAGAGAAAGAGAAAGGAGAGATTGAGAGAGAGAGAGAGAGAGAGAGAGAGAGAGAGAGAGAGAGAGAGAGAGAGAGAGAGAGAGAGAGAGAGAGAGAGAAAGGAGAGAGAGAGAGAGAGAAAGGAGAGAGAGAGAGAGAGAGAGAGAGAGAGAGAGAGAGAGAGAGAGAGAGAGAGAGAGAGAGAGAGAGAGAGAGAGAGAGAGAGAGAGGGGGACTCAACATGTACCTCAACTGATCTCCACGAACGATTACAGAATAAGCTTCCGCAGCAATCGTTGGAAAAGAACTACAAATACATATAATTTAGAGAAGGCGCAACACGTGACTCAAGCCCCTCCCTCTCATCCTCTCCTCCCCCCCCCCCCATTCGTGACGACCCCCCCCTCCCTACCCCCTCAACTTCCTCAGCTGAACGTGTTATCGTGTTTAATTAATTTGGAATTAAACACAAACACAGAACGCCGAGTTTATTGTTACAAATGTCGAAGAGGAATGAGAATTGGTCATTTCACAAGGCAAATGCTATCAGGGTTTCAGCATTCCAATCCTCAATTCTAATACGTGCACAATAAAAGTATCGAAACCCTTATAACACAATAACAGTATCAAAACCCTAATAATCGTCCTCTGGGAAATTATTCCTTCGCATCTATAATTTCTCTCAACAAAGGAGATTCGACGCTATCTCCGGATTCTGCGTAAAAGGCTGTTGCGGTTTTTGGTTTCGAGAAGTTTATGTCGGTGATTTTTTTTTAGGTTTTCTTCTTTGAATAATCTAGTATGCGAATTTACTTCTTTTAATTTCGTTAATGGTCTGGTTAAGATCAGCGGCTCTCAAACGGAACGTTCTTGTTATCTTGAAGTTTCGTCATTGGAAAAAAAAAAAAAAAATCGAAGATATCCTGATAACGGTTTAAGATCTTATTGTTCTCCTTTCTGACAGGTTTCATGATGCTCAGTGCACTCTGACAATTTTATTATAGATAGATAAATAAATGTAGAGAAACACACACACACACACACACACACACACACACACACACACACACACACACACACACACACACACACACATACATCAAAGACAAAGACCCGCCGGCTACATCAAAGCTGCGGGTCACAAAACGTTAAAATAGTAATATAAAATCCTTTCCGAAACAGATGTTCCGCGACCTTAGGTTTCATCCTTCAACTCCCCTTCCTTCGCTTCCTTTCCGATGTTTTTTTTCTCTCTATCCCCGAGTCTCCGCCGCGGTCGTAAAGATGGCCTGAGTGCGCGCCGACGTCTCCCGATGGCCCGCTTGACCGTAAGGAGCGCAAAGGCCCCGCGCTCAAGATCGTCTCGCAGCGGGAGGTGTCGTTCAGGCGTCACCAGGGCGACCTGTTTCGACTGCGACTGCTCCGAGGCTCGTTTGCCTTTGTGTTTATATTCCTCGCTGAGCACGAACTCTGGCTCTCGTGATCGCCTTTACGGCCTCTACGAGTCTTGAGCCTGATTGTCTCTCTTTCTGGAAAATCCATGGTG
>NC_061842.1:15683659-15686159 GCF_019202785.1 Penaeus chinensis
ACAGAAGGGAGAGTCGCGAGGGGGCATCAACACATTCCAACTTCAGATAAAAGAGGAATAGAATGGGGGGGGGGGGGGATGAGGACAGAGCAGGGGTACCAACTGCGAGTCAAGAGTGAGAACAGAGCTGATATTGTGGAGCGGGGGGGGGGGGAGGGGGGATATCAACAACAAGACCATAGCGAGAAAGGTCGGCAGGGAGCACTAACACAAACTGCACTTACGAGAGGAGTGGGAGTGGGGGAGGAGGACGAAGCAGGGGTACCAACAGGCAGACACTGTAGGTGGGTATGGGGCACTGTTGGAGACGGGATTGGGGGGGGGGGGGATACCAACAACAGAAAACAACGGGTGAATACAAATGACCTGATTTTTTTGATTTTCAATAAAAAAAAAAAACATAAGAAGGAAAAAAAAAACCCTCTCTAAGTTGACGGGTTGAAAAGTTGGAGCCGAGGGTCATTTAGTACCATTGTGCAGGGAGAAACAAGTCGTATAGTATCATTGTGCAGGGGAAAACAAGTCGCTTAGTACCATTGTGCAGTAGGAAACAAAGTACATTAAAAGGCCTTATAATCGATGCAGAAATCCTCATGGTCAAAACGCTGACCAAAACAAACCAGACAATCGAGAACCTGATAAGAGACCCCTATGTATGTAGTTGTTTTCTCAACTGCATATTCAAAAACCACATTAAAAAAACGCGAAAAAATATTTAGACACGAGCAGAGACTTCTTTAATCTACCACGAAAAAAAACATCACATTCAAACCAGACGAATATATGAAATAAACAAAATAACAAAAGTGTGCGATAAGGTTGCAGTTCCCTCAACATTCCAACGAAAGCAACAGCAAGCACTGCAAGGCCGCCCTAGATGCAACGGCGCGAACATAAGGCGCTGGAGAACTTGCTACGGGTGCTTGGCCAGTTTTTTTTTTATCTTTGCAAATACTTCATGAATATGAAATCACCTCAGTTCTCCCACGACACGCGCCCGACGCGGCCCGCTCGCTTTGTCTTGCTTTGGCGACGGTCTGTGTATGCGTATGCGTGCCTAAATACTCGTATGTGTTCACATATATCGTAGTATGTTTATACATACACACATGCATACATACATACATACATACATACAAACATCAAACATCTGAATATTTATATACTCTGTATATATGTATGAATGTATATATATATATATATATATATATATATATATATATATATATATGTATGTATGTATGTATATATATGTATGTGTATACATACATACATACACACACACACACACACACACACACACACACACACACACACACATATATATATATATATATATATGTATATGTATATATACACATAACATATATATTTGTATATCTATCTATCTATCTATCTATGTACACTTAAACATATAAATATGTGCCTATAATAATGCAGATACATGCACACACACACACACACACACACACACACACACACACACACACACACACACACACACACACACACACACACACACACACACACACACACACACACACACACACACACACACATACACACACACGCACACACACACACACACACACATACACACGCACGCAAGCACGCACACACATACACAAACAAAAAGAAAAAAAAGAAAAGAGGAATGAAAGAATATGAAAAAAATAAGACAAATAAAAAAATATGAGAAGAAAAAAAATAAAAAAAGAAGAAAAAAAATAAAAAAAAGGAAAAGAAAACAAAGAAAAAAAAAATAAATAAAGAAAAGAAAAAAAAACGAAAGAAAACAATAAAGAAAAGAGAACAAGACGAAAAAATGTACCTCTCCCCCCCCCCAACCCCCCCCCCCCCCCAGCTTCAACAACCATGGCCTCTCCCTTCGTCTTTCCCTTCCCTAACCTCCTCTCCCTACCTTCCCTACGCCCCTGGGGTTGAGGGCCGTGGGGTCGGGCGGAGGGGCAGGGATAGCGACCTTCAGGGCTCTGGATATGTGGGTAAACCGGTATAACTGTATCTTATAAAGCTGGAGACATCGGACGACATACAATAGTAACGTTGGTGTAAAAGTGAGGGACTTTATAGCGTTGCAGGACCGACTGTGGTAAGGGTGAGAGCGTCACGTTATCGTAGGTGAGGAGCGAGGCACGACTATGGGGCATAAGGTACGATACTTTTTTTTTTACTGTCTCTCTCTCTTTCTCTTTTTCTCTCCCGTTCCCGTGGTGTTAGGGGGGTGTTATAGTACTTTTATGGGGGGGCATCTGAAGGACATTCGAAAGCCATGGGGATGTGAATAGCGAATCAGTGTGGACAATTAAGGTCGGAGATCACGGTGATAAGTCCTAAGAGAGAGGGGGGAGCGATCTCGGGCTAGAATGGATAAACAAATAAAAAAAAAACGAAGGCCTAAAATTAGTCCCTGTCGCAGCCGAAGCTGATCTCGGTCTCCCTCTCTCCCATTTGAATACGGCTTCTCGTCCTTACAAAAACG
>NC_061842.1:15691159-15696159 GCF_019202785.1 Penaeus chinensis
AGAGAGAGAGAGAGAGAGAGAGAGAGAGATTTAGAAAATAGATCTAAGAGTAAGTAAGGAAGAGGAAGAGAAGGAGAAGAAGAAGGAGAGGAAGAGGAAGAACAAGAAGAATATGAAGAGAATAATGAAGTACAAAGACACGGAAAAGAGGAATACAAATGAAAGGAAGGTAGAACGTAAGACTAAGGGACGAATAAGGATAAACATGAACAGAAAGAAAGAGGGGAGAGAGATGAAGAGGATAAACAAAAGCTGAAACAGAGATGATGATACTCATGCTATTGAAAATAATCATGATGTTAACAATAATTTTAATAATGATAATGATAATAGCAATGAAAAAGATAATAATAATCAATAATGATGATAATAAAGATAATGATAATGATGATAATAATAATAATAATGTTAATAATAATAATATAAAAATAATGATAACAAAAATAACAATATAATGATAATAATAATAGTAATAAAATAATAATAATAATGATAATGATGATGATAATAATAATAATGATAATAATAATAATGATAATATTAATTAATGATGATAATAATACTAATAACAATAATGATAATAATGATGATAATAACGATTGATATGATAATTATATTATTATTAATAATGATAATTATAACAACAGTAGTAATGGTAGTGATGTAATGATACTGATAATGAAAGTGAGAAGCAGAGCAATAACGGAGAGACGTAGAAGGAAAAGAAAAAGATATGTCAGTACATAAGAAGTATATGAAATAAAGAAAGTCGAATAATAACGAAATAAGAGGGAATGGGAAGCAAGGGAATAAGGAAAGGAGGAGACGTAGAAAAGAGAAGGAGAAGGTTGAAGTCGAAACCAGAGAGAATGTTAAAGACACGTAAGGCCACGGGACATAGAATCAGGACAGGAAGTACAGCTGCTCGTAGTACAAAAGGGCAAGGTCGAGTATTACAGATTATGGCCCTCTTTCTTCCCCCCCTCCTACCCCTTCCCTCCCTCTCCTCCCCTCCTCAAATCTGTCCTCTTCCTCTCCTCCTCTCCTCATATTTATCCTCTCCCTCCCCTCTTCTATCCTTATCATCCCTTTCCCATTTCTATACTTCTTCTTCGCTTTCCCCTTCCTCCTTTCCTCCATTCTACCCCTTTTGACCTTCCCTCTTCCCCCCCCCCCTCCTTCTCCCTTTCCCTTTTTCCTCCTCCTCCTCTTCTCCCCCTCTTCTCCCTCTAACCCGAAAAATAAAAAAAAAGGCGTGAAAAGTTTCTCATTTTTTGCGGCCAAATTTCACAACCCTTTCGAGTCAAGATGTTTTGTCCGGTTGCCATAACTTGGGCACGGGAGGGGGGGGAAGGGGGGGGTTGGGTGGGTGGGGAGGTGGGGGGATGTTGCGTAAAGATGGAGGGATGGGAAAGTGACGAGGTGAGGGCACTGTGCTGGTGATATGTCGCGGGCATGGGGATATTCGCAGGAGGAAAAATTATGTTAGGTGGATGTGATATACTACGTGAAAGAAAGAGGACGAAGGTGGAGAACGAAGGGAATTTTATTATGCGTATATGATTCATGTATACTATATGCAAGAAGAGAAATAAGGGGAAGAAAAGATTTTGAAAAATACACATGTACGTACGAACAAAACAACTACTGACATACAGACACCTGAGTGTATGTCACACACACATACACACACACACACACATACACACACACACACACACATACACACACACACACACACACAAATACACACACACATTTACACAAACAAACACACACACACACACACACGCATTTACAACCTCTTCCCCTTCCCACACACATACACAGACACAGACACACACACACACACACGCACACGCACACAATCACACACACACACACACACTCACACACTCACACACACGTACACAAACAAACAAACACACGCATTCACAACCTCTTCCCCCTTCCACACTCATACACAGACACACACAATCACACACACAAACACACACATTCACAACCTTCCTTCCTTCTACCCCCCACTCCAAAAAAAAAAAAAAAAAAAAATTGCAACAAACAAAAAATCGAGCACCGTTGCAGCCTCCACCATAGCAGTGACATTTCTTGCAAGACCTTGAGACGAAGTGCATTGAAATCGCCATAACGTATCACGGCTTGAGGAAGAATGAGACAATGCAACGCTAATAGATTGCATACATTGCAGAATAGGTAGTTTTTCCCCCCCGGTTTATATTTTTATTTTGTTTTGGGTAAGTAAACAAAGAAAAAACAAAACAAAAAACTGAAGGTGATACGATGAATAGCAGTTACATCAGACATTAGAATGATAATAAGGATAATAATGAAAGGATACCAGCAACACTAATGGTGATGATATTGAAGAAAGATGAAAATAATGATGATAATGAAAATAGCGATTATATTACAAAGATAAATATAGCAATTGAAGTCGTGGAAATGTGCAGAAACACTTAAGATCATCGTGTTATAAAAATGATAATAGATTATGATAATAATGATACTAATAACAAGAAGGATAATAATAATAAAACAATAATAATAATAATAAAAATGATAATAATGATAATAATGTTGATAATAATGATAACAATATTAACAATAATCATGATAGTAATCATAATAATCATAATGATAATGGCAATAACAATAATGATAATAAAGTTAGTAATAACAATAATACTAATAACACTAAAATATTGATAGTAATAACAGTAATGATAATAATCATAACAATGATAATAATAATGATAATGATGATGATAATAATAATAATAATAATAATAATAATGATAATAATAAAATATTGATATTGATAATGATGATAATGATAATAATATGATAATAAGAATAGGAATAATAATAGTGATGATAATAACAATGGTCATAATAATGATAATAATTAGCGTAATAATAAAGATAATCATAAATGATAATGACAAACGTTATAAAATAATAATAATAATAATAATAATAATCATCCCTACCATCATCATAATACATAAAAAAAACATCATGAATATGACCAAGGCATTAATTTTTAAAAAGTAAGGAATCCAGCTTTGTAATGTAATGAAATATTTAAGGAATATAATATCCATTTTTTTTCTGTGTAGGAATCTGTTGTTTTAAAGTATTAGTCGAATCAGATTGCAACAACAAACAAAAAAGGTGAAATATGCTATAGCTTAAAAAGGAAAAAAAAAAAAGAAGAAAAAAATTGAGAAAAACCTTTGACCTTATACGGTATGTGAGAGTTCAGATCGACAGAAAATGGGAACCGGATTGGCTGATGGGTGACTTAGCTAAACTCAAATCATTTCAATTATCAACAGCTTTTCGGTCTATTGCGTTGAAATTATCAGACAGAAAGTACGTATTATCTTTCTTGTTATTTACCAGTGTCTCTTCCATCTTTACCGATATGAGCTGCTTTCGGAAGATTAGATTTTATTGTTCATGGTCCGATTATTAATATTATTTATGGCCCATAAAAGTCACTGGTTTTCTGATTATAAGACAAAACATGATATCAGATCTGTCTATATTTTTCTTAATCTAGCCTTCGTTTCAGAAGCAACTGACAACAGTGTCGTAACAGTTTGTCTTGTAAATCTCTGAAACTTGGGAGAGTTAAAGATGCGATAGGTCAGGCTTATTAAAATTAAAAAAAGAAGAAAAACACACACACACACACACACACACACACACACACACACACACACACACATACACACACACACACACACATACATACACACACACACACACACACACACACACACACACATATATATATATTTGTATATTTATATATATAAAATTGAAAAAAAATAAGGTTACGGAAGTTGGTCAACCGTTAAAGACTTTCGACGGATTTTTTTTAGAAAATGAGGTTCGGTCTTAAATACATAAAAACACACATACCTTAGTGTACACACACACACACACACACACACACACACACACACACACACACACACACACACCACACACACACACACACACACACACACACACACACACACACACACACACACACACACAAACACACACACACACACACACACACACACACATAAAGGCAACCAAATACGATATTCATTTTGAAGAATGTTGTCATCAGTATGATTCTATCACATAATACCCTAACTTTTTCCCTTTATTCATCCCATCAAAATCAGCCCTACGTTACGTATCAAAAAGATAACGAAGGTGATATCAATGATAGTAATGGTGGTAATGTGAATGCTAATGGTGGGATAATGGGATAATAATGATGATGATGAATGGGATAATAATGATGATGATAAATGTGCTGATAATAAGTGATAATAATGATGATGATGGTGATGGCGACAGTGATAGGGTTGGAGATGGTGATGGTTAATAATAATAATAATAATAATAATATAATAACAATAGCAATTATAACAGCATTACTACTACTACCGGTACTACTATTGATAATGGTAATGATAATGATAACAATGATGATGGGGACGATGATGATAATGACGATGATGATAATAATAATAATAATAATAATAATAATAAGGATAGTAATAATAATAACAATAATAATAATAACAATAATAATAATAGTAATAATAATAATATTAATAACAATAATAATAATAAAAATAATAATGACAATAACAACAACAACGATAATAATAATGACACTAATCATAACAAAACAACAGCAATAATAATAACTGTTACTCCTATTACTACTACTAATGATAATGATAATGATAAGGGCAATAATACTGAAGATATAATTGAAAAATAATGATGATACTACCTAACAAAAATAATTCAGCATTACTACCAGCAGTTGTAATGAACAAAACCAACATCAATGATGATGACTTTCATAATCACATTCAATTCTATCATCATCACTACCACTTTCACAATCACCAATCCCTCACAATTACCTACGCGATCACAGTCATCAAATACAATAACAA
>NC_061842.1:15708659-15718659 GCF_019202785.1 Penaeus chinensis
ATTCTTCCTCTCAAAAAAAAAAAAAAAAAAAAAAGTGAAAAGAAAAACACATAAAAAAATGCAATAAATTCAAAGACAATAAGATGTGAAGATAAGCAAAAATGACCTTACTTGTCCAGATGAGTGACATACAAAATCTCCTTATGCAAGAACATTGGGGATGGCGTGAAGGTGACCCTAAGGAAAGGGAAGTGAAAATGAGAGATAAAAGTGAGCGGAATTAAGGGGAAAAGACATGACAATGAGAGAAAGTGATCTGAATTAATAGGAAAGAGAAGTGAAAATGAGAGGTGAAGTGAAATGAATAAGAAGTGAAAATGAGAGATAAAAGTAAGAGAAATGAAAGTGAGAGGTGAAGTGAAGTGAAAAAAAGCTAAGGGAAATGAAAACGAGAGGTAAAGTGATCTGAATTAAAAGAAAGAAGTGAAAATGAGGTGAAGGGAAGTGACATTGGCAAAATGAACATAATAAGGTAAGGGAAATTAAAAAGATCAGTAAAATGAATTGAATTGAAGGCAAAGGTAAGATTAACTAAAGGGAAATGAAAATGACGATAAAATGCACTGATAGAAAGACAAGAAGGAAAGAAATTAAAGGTAAGGATAACTATATTAGAGATAAGAGAAGAGAAAAGAAAATGAGAGGAAAATGAGCTAAATTAAAGGTAAGAAAAATGAAGATGAAGGGTTGAAGGGAAGGGAATTGAAGTTAAGAGAAAAGAAAATGAGAATTGGAATGGGAAGTGAAGAAAAGTGAAGAAAAGGTAGAAATGACAGGCAAAATCAACAAAATGACAGGAAAGAAAATAATCGTTAAATTGCACCGAATCAAAATTTAGAGAAAAGAAAATGATACTTGAAACGGTCTAAAGAAAAATGAAGAGAAAACAAAATGGTTAATAAAATACTCTAAATGTAAAATAAAAGAATGAAAATGACAATGTAAACGGCAAGAGAAATGAGGATACCAAGTGAAATGTACAAAATGAAGTGTAAAATAAACATGAAAGTATTTGGTAAAATGACCCTAAACGAAAATAAAAAGAACGAGAAAGATAAGTAAGTAGAGAAATTTCGAAAGTAAGGAAAATGGCGATTGAAAGGAGCTAAATAAAAATGTAAGTCGAGTGAAAATGAACTAAATAGAAAAGGAAAAAATAAGTACGAAATGCAAATTGAATCACAGGTAAGATTACCTCTATATTCAATAATAATTTCGGCGCCATTATTTTGAAAAAAATCTCATTTATGTTTTTTTTTTTGTTTCTATTGTTTCTCAAGCACACACATGCGTGCTCACTGAAATAAACGCACACATGTATGTACACAAAAATAAATAATCACACAACTTTCATGCGCACTCAACTAAATGAATACATGCACGCAAGCACACGCAAAGATGTAAAGAAACGGACATAGTCACGCACCTACTTACGAGAATAAATAAACAAACACATGCATGTCCTCACTTTAAATAAAAACAAACACACATGCCCTTTGCCGTATAATTGAAGAAAAAATTACCTTTGACCATAATAAGGACTCCGCTGTCATATGCTGATGACGGTTAACATCATTCAAATCAACAGACAAGCGAGTTAAAAAAAAAAAAAACAAGAAAAAGAAAAAAAGAAAACGTATCTTCGAATCATTTAAGGCCTGACTTTCCTATTTTAGTCAGAAAGGTCATGCAACTAAGTGGAGGCGAGTGTAAGGTCAGAATATCCCGGGTCGCTTATGAATCAGATACGAAGATGCTTATCGCGAAATCCAATGGAGGTTACGCAGAGAACAAGGCTTTTGGTTTAAAGAATGATGGGCAGATTAAAAAGAGGATAAAGATGTATAAAAGTGGAATGGAGAGAGAGAGAGAGAGAGAGAGAGAGAGAGAGAGAGAGAGAGAGAGAGAGAGAGAGAGAGAGAGAGAGAGAGAGAGAGAGAGAGAGAGAGAGAGAGAGAGGAAAAGAGAGAATGAGAGAGATAAAGACAGGAAGGAGAGAAATAACGACCAAAAGAGAGAGATAACGACAGAAAGAGAGAGATAAAGACAGAAGAGAGCGATAAAGACAGAGAGACCGAGTAAAGAAAGAAACAAAGAAAGAGAACGAAATATAAATAGAGAGCAACAAAGCAGTCACGGATGGCCAGAATAATGGTCACGAGCGGGCAATATCGGCCGATGAGCTCGTGGGTTGTCAGGCAGCGAAATGGAGGCGGCATTTGAGACAGACGTGAGTAATTATGAATCGAAGGAAAATTCCAGAGATAGGGCGATTTACCTGCGGGCTCTTATCTCGAGTTAATCTCCCTTACGATGACGGAAGTGAGATTGATGGCCGATATCGGAGAGTAATAAGCGACAAGGTGACACGTGCCTGACACGCGAGCAAAGAGAGAGAAGGAGGAGGATGGAGAAAACGAGAGAAATAAAGAGAATTAGGGAAGGAAGGGCAAAGAGGAAGAGAGAGAGAGAGAGAGAGAGAGAGAGAGAGAGAGAGAGAGAGAGAGAGAGAGAGAGAGAGAGAGAGAGAGAGAGCGAGAGAGAGAGAGAAGAGAATGAGATAGAGAGAGAGAGAGAGAGAATGAGAGAGAGAGAGAGAGAGAGAGAGAGAGAGAGAGAGAGAGAGAGAGAGAGAGAGAGAGAGAGAGAGTGAGAGAGAGAGAGAATAACGAAATACAATACCCACGCACATTCAAAGACACATTTACAAACACACTCGCACGACTCACACACACTTCTCTTTTTTCTTCTTCTTCCTCTTGATCTCAGAAACACACCTGATTTTAAGCCCGGGTCTCCCCCCTTCCCCCCTCCCTTCCCTCCCTCCCTCCCCCCCTCCATTCCCTTATTAGGCGAGACCAAACAGGTGAGTCAGCAGGTGAGACACGAGCTGAGTGAGCAACATCTTTTCCAACACCTTTTTTTCTGATTTTTCTTTTCTCTCTCTCTCTCTCTCTCTCTCTCTCTCTCTCTCTCTCTCTGTCTTTCTATCTCGTTTTCTTTCTCTTTCTATCTCTGTATTTTTTCGGTCTTCTTTTCTCTTTATCTCTCTGTCTGTCTATCTGTCTCGCTCTCCCCTCTCTCTCTCTCTCTCTCTCTCTCTCTCTCTCTCTCTCTCTCTCTCTCTCTCTCTCTCTCCTGTCTCTCTCTCTCTCTCTGTCTTTCTATCTTATTTTCTTTCTCTCTCTCTCTCTCTCTCTCTCTCTCTCTCTCTCTCTCTCTCTCGCTTTTTTCTTAACATGATTGATTTATCGGCTGTTCCTACTTACTCTTCTTACGCGAGAACACAAAGAGAAGAAAGATAAGGGCGGAGCAACATGAAGGGCGGGGTGGGGGTGGGGTGGGGTGGGGGGGAGGGGCAGTAGGTAGGGCAAGGTGAGATATTTACGTTTTTATTCCATTTTTTGAGGAGGGTGTGTGGAGAGCGGAAGAGAAGAGAAGAGAAGAGAAGAAAGAGGGAGAGAGCGCGGAAGAGAAGATAAAAAGAGAGAGAAAGAGAGAGAGAGAGAGAGAGAGAGAGAGAGAGAGAGAGAGAGAGAGAGAGAGAGAGAGAGAGAGAGAGAGAGAGAGAGAGAGAGAGAGAGCGGAAGAGAAGAGAGAAAGAGAGAGAGAGAGAGAGAGAGATAAAGAAATAGAAAGAGAGAGAGAGAAAGAGAGAGAGAGAGAGTGAGTCACAGAGAGAGAGAAAGAAAGAGGATAAGAAATTAACAAAGAGAAACAACAAGGAAGAGAAGGAGAAGAAGCAGGAAGTTAAGACCAAAAGATAAGAAACGAAAAATAGAGCTGGGGGGGGGGGGGTTGGCAGAACGGAGGGTTGGAATGAGGGAGAGGGAGGTGGAGGGGGGGGGGGGAGCAGGAAGGGCTGGGGAGTAGGAAGGGTAAGGAGGGAGAGGGGGGGGCAGGAAGGGCTGGGGAGTAGGAAGGGTAAGGAGAGAGGGGGGGGGGGAGGGAAGGAGGAGCTTATAATGACTTGATTTATAGGAAGGAGATTCAATTTGCCTGGACGATGTAAGGCAAGGAGTGATGGTCGAGGGGTGTGGTCAGGCGAGGGAGGGAGGGAGGGAGGGAGGGAGACTGGGAGGGAGGGAGGGAGACTGGGAGAGGGGGGGAGAGGGGGAGGGAGGAAGGAAGGGAGGGAGAAGAGGGGGAAAGGGCTAAGGAAAGAGGGTGAATGAGAAAGGGAGAGAGGGAGAGAGGGTGAATGAGAAAGGGAGAGAGGGAGAGAGGGAGAGAGGGTGAATGAGAGAGGGAGAGAGGGAGAGAGGGAGAGAGGGAGAGAGGGAGGGAGAGTGAGAGGGTGAGAGAGAAAGAGTGAGAGACGGAGAGACGGAAATGAAGTGATAGAAAGGACGAGAGAGAAAGTTGAAAGAGAAACTGAGATAGATAAACAAATCGCGAGAAACGCAGAAACAACAACATGAAAAGATAAAAATTGAAGAGTGAAAGAAGAATAGAGAGTGGAAGAGAAACGCAACAAGAATAACACAGAAAAAAAATATCTACTTAAAAAACACAACCAAAAAACAAAACAAAACGAGACATAAAAACGAAAAAAACTAAAACAAAACGAAACAAAATGAGACAAAAACCGAAACAAAACGAGACAAAAAACGAAACAAAGAAACGAAATGAAAGTATCCCTCTTAAGTGACAAAAAAAAAAAAAAAAAAAAAAAAACAGGAGCCACAGGGAAGACGCCCCAAGACAAAATGCTTCAGCCCCCCCCCCCTCTCCTCCTCTCGCCCATCGCCATGACTAAGCGACGCCCACCCGCCCGCGCTGGCGTAATGGGCGGACAGAATGGGTCGAGGCGGGTGGGGGAGGAGGGAAGAGGAGAAAGGGGGAAGAAAGGAAAGGAGAAGGATGCAGAAGAGAGAGAGAGAGAGAGAGAGAGAGAGAGAGAGAGAGAGAGAGAGAGAGAGAGAGAGAGAGAGAAAAGGGGTAGGATAAATGATGAATGAAAGACAGATGAAATAAAAAAAAAAAAGGGTAAAAAGGAAAAGAGATTAAGAATAAGCGGAAAAAATGAACAATAAAACGAAGGAGAATAGAAAGTAAGAGTTTATAGCTCCGCAGATTCACTTTCTCTGACTCGCCCTGAAGCAGCAATTTCTGAACTCATTTTCCCACTCCCCCCCCCCTCCCTTCTCCTATCAACCCCCTTTCAAAAAAATAGAAAAAATCTTCTAACCTGTCATTCAAAGGAGGAGGAGGAAGAGGAGGAGGAGGGCGAGGTGGAGGAGGAGGAGGAGGAGGAGGAGGAGGAGGAGGAGGAGAGAGAGAGAGAGAGAGAGAGAGAGAAAGAGAGAGAGAGAGAGAGCGAATAAATTCTGCTCACCTGTCATTCAAAGGAGGAGGAGGGGGAGGAGAAGAGAAAGAGAGAGAGAGAGAAAGAGAGAAAGAGAGAAAGAAAGAGAGAGAGAGAGAGAGAGAGAGAGAGAGAGAGAGAGAGAGAGAGAGAGAGAGAGAGAGAGAGAGAGAGAGAGAGAGAGAGAGAGCAAAAAAACAAAACAAAAATCTGCTCGCCTGTAATTCAAAACTTCCCGGGTCACTCTAGATAATATCTTCCCGTAAAAAAAAGAAAGAGAAAAAAAAAAAGAAAAAGACAATTCTCCCTCGGTAAGACAGTCCTCTAAGGTTATATTACACGGTCGTTGAGTATCGGGTAAAACGTGCAAACCGGATTATTCAGCGAAGGCCTCTCGATATGCAGGCAATTATGCTTGTAGATTATATGCCGAACGATATGCATGAATAAATGGGACTAATAGTGTTTGTCTTATGCATATGTTTATCGTTAAATACAGTATATCGTGGGTTACTGCTCGTTTATGATGATTTACGATCCAAGAGTGATATCTAAGGTGTGTATGTACTCAGAGAAACAGAAAGACAGAGAGAAAACAAGAAAGAAAGAAAGGACGAAGGAAAGATAGACGAATCAACATAGATTTTTTAAAAATGCCACATATAGCACAGTCACGTTTCTATGCATGCACATTTTTTAACTCTTTAAACTTGCCCGTTAATCAGAGACAGATCAGCCTGTCACGATGTTTTGACGGTGCAATTCTCAGCATGCAGGCGCTGAATACCGCAACTGACGTCTGGCTAATCTCCAGGGCACGTTATAAAGGCCCCTTCCTAATGGCGGCTATTAGTCAACAGAGAAGGGGGAGGGGGAGGAGGAGGAGGAGGAGGAGGAGGAGGAGGAGGAGGAGGAGGAGGAGGAGGAGGAGGAGGAGGAGGAGGAGGAGGAGGAGGAGGAGGAGGAGGAGGAGGAGGAGGAGGAGGAGGAGGAGGAGGAGGAGGAGGAGGAGGAAGGAGGAGGAGGAGAGAGGAGAGGAGGAGGAGCGAGAGAGGAGGAGAGAGAGATTAAAAGTAAGCTTGTTAACAAACTACACAAAAGACTGAGCGAGAGAACTTCCCTTACGCTCGTTTACCTCACGTCTGGATAATTTCCAAATATTTTGCTCAGGGTTATTGGTTAATTGCAGCACTCAAATTACAAGTAACAAGTGCGTCACGAGCGCGTCTCTTACTCCCTCATCTCCCTTCACTTCCTCCTCTACGCCTCCTCTTCTTCCTGAACCCCGCCTCGATGCCCTAACAAGGGCACAGGTGGTTTGTGCCCATTCGGCTGGGTACGCTCTCGCTCTCTCTTTATTTATTTATTTTTCTCTGTCTGTCTGTCTATCTCTCTGTCTCTCTGTTTCTCTGTTTCTCTCTCTCTCTCTGGAATCTGGCTGATTAAGACCTTCCGCTTGAAAGATTTTATAAAAAAAAAACTTCTTGTGCTTTTTCCATCCCTTTTTTAAACCGTTTAGCCTGGTCGTCTCCCGCTTAAGCGTGCGTTCGAGGGTGAAGAATGAAGGTTAATTGGGCTGCAGGTGCTGGGGGTCTTTCTCCCGCGTTTTCGAGTCGCCGGAGTCACTCGGGCGGAACGCAGCGCGGGGCCAAAACGCTTCAATTTTTTTATTGGGTGAAGTCTTTCTCTGACTGAGTGACCTTCTTGCACTAAGCACCCACGAGGAAATGATTATGGCGATGGAGGTACGGGCAGGGGTCCACACATGCAGAAAGTATGCTACAAGCACCTGTGCGATTGTGCGGGCGCGTACGAATGTTCTGTGTCGTCTACTCTCTCGTTCTCTATTTTTTTCTTCTTCTCTTTCTCTCTTTCTCTTTTTCTCTCCCTCTCTCTCTCTTTACCTCTCTCTCCCTCTCTCTCTTTCTCTTTGTGTCTGCTTGTTCCATACGCATAAACACACAACATCTGCTCGTAACAAAACGCAAGTAATATATCTCAACAGATACAGTACCAGAAAAATAAAAGTAATTACATATTCATGCATAAAACTGCTTTAAAAATATCTCACCTCGGAACCACAGTCACTACGCAGGCAATATTACGAATAAGTGCCAGAAATGAGGTGAATGCCAGGTTAAGGTGAGTGCCAAGCTAAGGCGCGTTGTTAGAGTCATGAGTGCCAAGGTAAAACGAAGGTAAAGTGCCTAGTATTATCGAATGCCAAATTATCGGCGCCATAAAAGAGACAAAAGAAAACGGGGAAAAAAAAGTGGCCATTTTATATCCCATTTTTTGTGTGTCTTCTCCCCCCCCCCCCCCCCTTTACCTAACCTTGATCGAAAAGCCCGCCAAGTGACAGATTTAATCGCGGGCGTAATCGGGGCTGACCTAAAGTGTGATGGAAGTGTCAGCCCGATGATCAAACTGGAATTAGAGGATTTGGTAATTCACCCGACGCGATTCAACCAGATCAAGGCCATGTTTGTATCACTTTTACCGGACGGAAGAGAGGGGAGGGAGCGCCGTGGCATAGAAAACGGTCATTTTAGGTTTAGCGTATTTAGGTAATGAAGAAGGTCAAAAGGTTTTCCTTTTCTCTCTCTCCAAATTGTTGTTTATTGAGTTTTTCTTGTATTTTTTGTATTATTTACCTATTATTAGTTCTTTATTTCTCTTCTCTTTTTTATTTGTCTTTTCTTTTATCATTCTCTTTGCTTGACCGTTTGGAAGAAAGAAAACGCCGGAGAACAAAAACAAAACATTTTAATTTTGTTTTTTTGATAATGGAGAAGGTCGCTGTAGTTTCTCTCTTTCTCTCACTTTTCTTTTATTTTTCGTATTTTGTTTATCTCTCTCTCCGCTTCCCTTTCTCTCTTCGTTATTCTTTTCTTACTCCATGAATTTTCAGACCATGACGAAAGCTGCTACGTCCCTCAACCCCCTTCTCTCTCTTATTTTCTTTCCTTTTCCTTTCTTCTATTCCCTCTCATTCCCTTCGAAAACCAGAGAAACAACGCCGATGAAAAGAAAACAATAATCTTAGCTTTTTGTTCTCAGTCGACGAAGGAATCTACTGTCTTTAATATTGTTTTTTCTCTTTCTCTCGTTTTCTTTCTTCTCTCTCTGTCTATTTACTCACGCCATGAAAAAGAAAACAATCATTTTGATTTGACGAACAAGGCCACTTTTTTTTTTATCTTTTTCGATTATTTTCATGGAGCTTTTATATCATTCGGCGTATTAAACACACCTAAACTATAGTAATAATTATAATTGAACTGAAGGCAAGATTTTCTGTTCTGATCCACGCTTCTCTTAAGTGTGGATAGTGAGAATAAATACATATTTGCTTAAAGGTATGATGGATACATAAAACATATAAATATATACAAACATATATATATATTTATATTTATGAATGTATGTCTGTATGTACGTATGTATGCACACACACACACACACACACACACACACACACACACACACACACACACACACACATATATATAATAACAATAATAATAATAATAATAGAGGTAATGAAGAAAACGAAGGCCCTGACTGGCCTTGCTGCTGCCAGAGAGTGCAGAGTGATGATGCGCAAGGAATGCAAATTGCTGATAATGACCATGCATAATAATAGGAGCACATACCAAGAACGGGAAAATCATAATTACTTTTCTATATTACACTTAGGAAGAAAACTGAAGTAACGCATGAAGGCAGGGGGGGGGGGGGGAGGGGGCAGCAGGAAGTGATAAAGAGATGATTACGTAATTAGAGAGATAATTAGAGACATATATGAAAATACACACATTCATTCATTCATGTATTCATACAGGCATGTGAACACACACACACATACACACACACATACACACGCACACACACACACACACATACACACACCTATACACACCTAAGAACACAATGCAAATAACTACACCCTCACCCCCCCAAAAAAAAAAAAAACGAAAAACAAAAACAAACAAACAAACAAACAAACAAAAACACAAAAGCAAAAATTGAGTCATTGAGACTCATTCAGTCAACGAAAAAGCCCCCCCCCCCCCCCCCTTTAGTCGCAGAAATTGGCACCCCTTCGTCGACGGGCCGGCAACGAGATGGTGATGGATGGTAGTTCAGTGAGCGGTTTATGCAAATCGAGTCTCTTCTCGCCGATTGGGAGACCTGTTCGCGCTTTGTTTGGCCCTTGTCTGCCGATGTTTGGATTTGTATGGATATGTGTATGTCTGGATTTGTTTGTGTTTCGTATTTGTTTCGTGTGTGCGTGTGTGTGTGTGTGTTTGTGGTTGTGTGTTTGTGTGTGTGTGTTTGTGTGTGTGTGTGTGTGTGTGTGTTGTGTGTGTGTGTGTGTGTGTGTGTGTGTGTTTGTGATGTTGTGTGTGTGTGTGTGTGTGTGTGTTATTTTCTTTTTGATGCTTGTTTTTTTTGTTTTGTTTGCTTGTGTGTATTTTTTTTTGTGCTTGTTTGTCTCTGTGATTGTCTATGTTTTTTTTGTGTTTACCTATAAGTTATCTGTATTTCTCTGTTCTTATTTTTGTTTGTCTGTCCGTCTTTAGAAAATAAAAGAGAGGGAGGGTGACAAGGTGAACAGCGCGAGTAACTGCAGGGGGGACTAATAAAGATCAGGTAGACACGTGGATGAGATAAAGAAGGAGATATGTG
>NC_061842.1:15738659-15743659 GCF_019202785.1 Penaeus chinensis
ATTACAGCCATCAAAAAAATATTATCACATTATCTTGAAGATAATCATTCCAGCAATGAATCAGTGATACTTTTCCTTGTAAAGATAACTAATACAATGATATAATGATGGCAATGATCATAAAAGTCTTAGGCATTTCTCATGGCTATAATTAAACACGTTATATCCCTAAATGCATACATAACTAAGCGTAAATGAATAAAATAATGCATTTTTAAAGAGGTTTCGGGAGGCAACGTTCTTAAACAGAGTCCAGGTTCCATGTTCACCTGATTAAGTCGCTTTCAGGAGTCTTAATCAGCCAGATAATGAACTCCTTAACAAGAACTTGTCGTGAGAAAAGCCTCTTTGAACATTTGGATTAATGGTGCAGTCACCTTTGCTACCTCGGCATCTACTTTCTCTCCGGATTCCCTCTCCACTATCAATATAATCACATATCCCCCTTGTTAACAGCGCCGAGGGACCCACCTTCAGTCAGGACTCAGTGATAAAGATAGAATCCCTTCCGCTGTAGCTTCTCTAGGACGCTGGGTCGTGACTTACCTCCCCTCTACCCCCTACCCCCCCCTGTAAGCACTTCCCTCCCCCCTCCACTCCCCCCTCCTCCCCCTTCTCCAGCGTCCCTGTCCTTTGAACGTCTCGGCGATGTCACTCCGCGAGAGCTTCTGCGAACGATAGTTTTTGGAATGGTTTGGATTTTCATCGTTTTCTTTCGTTTTTGTTTGAGCGTTTCTCTTATGCTTTACAAGGTGATTGGCTTACATGCACATTTGTTTTTTTTCTACACTGCGAACTATAAGTCGTTCAGATTCTTTTTTATATATTTTTCTTTTGTACAGTCCAACTTAAAGGACGATGCAATTTAAAATATATAGTTCAACATCGGCTAAACGCTTTCTACATACTTTAACATTAGCAGCATTTTGCATTCAGTTTTTCTTCGTCATGGCACTAATTTCTTCAAATTGTCAGGACAAACACATTTTTCTTAGCCACGAATAAACACGAATATACGAAAACAGCACAAATTGACACACAAAACACACTTCCCTGGCTCTGTGTTACGTAATCCACGAGGCGATGGCACTCAGAACCGGTTGGAGTCACATATCAATTCGGGCGAAGGGTGTCGGTGGCGTGTAAGTGTAGAGTGAGGACGAGGGTGAGTAGGGGTGTCTATAGTATTCTCTTTGGCTTACCTATTCGGGTGAAGATACATGTTGGTGGCGTGAGTTCGCGGCGACCACCAGCTTAACACTGACGCCGTACCAGCGACCCAGACAGCCTGCTCGACCGCCCCCGCCGCCTGACCTCGACAGAGGGCCGCCCTAGACCCACTCTAGGAGGTCACATGACCCAAGGTGACCCACCCCCACTCCGCCCCCAATCCCTATCGCGAGGAGCCACGCCCTGGGACCCCTCGTCGGTTCGATTATAGCATTATAGCAAAGCTCCTGGCACTGCGAGGCTCTTATCTAGATCAACTTTCCCACAAAAGCACTTACGGTCTCGTGCGTCGGCCAAGGCGGGGGTCTCAGTCAAATCCTGCCCAGCTTCCCCGACGGCGCTGCAAATCATACTGAAATCACACGAAGCTACAACTGCTTCGGGGCTGACATTTTCTGCCAGACTTTTTCCCCCCCCTCCGTGTTACACCCGCGCCTGTCACCGTGTTAGACCCGCCGCAAAAAAGGCGACAGGAAATATAGTAGTTCGCAACCTAGCAGCACACAGGGTCAGGCCAGGAAGCATTGCGGGGGTGGCGCTCCCTCCCCCATCCGCCAGCCTTGACCCTCTGCCATCTATCTGTAGCAGCGGCCCCACCCCCGCTCGCTCGCTGCAGGTTTTGCGCATTTCCAGGTCGCTCGATATGCAAATCGCAACATCCTTCAAGCGAATTCTGTCTGGATTTTTCTTAAACGCAATCGTTCCACGGTGGCAGGCATTTCCAATTACGAATAAGACCCAATCTTCGCCACAGAATGGAGGTTCGATATCTTAGGACAGCGACCGGAACACTTTCGATTTCCCGGGTGGCGGAACTCGGCTCCGCCCCCTGAAAGGAAGAGGGCGTGGCCACCTGGCACGACCGCAGGCGTATGAAACCGTCCCTTTAGGGCTGCCCTGACACCTGAGGCCTAAGGACACCTCTCATCAAGTAATAAAAACAAACCTAGTCCTGAACTTCACATCCGGACACAACAGTTCGAAAAGGGCTGTTATATGATGGGCAATTACATCGACTTTAAATGATCTCCAAGGCGGGGAGAAGAAAAAGAGAAGGAAAAAATCAAACCCGACAAGAGAAAGTGCATCTCGGCTTCGTTTTCAAGGTCGAGGGAGTCATGCACTGGTTAACCACTCGGACACCCGAATGCGAGGAATTTTGGCGGGAAGGACAGAATTTTCGTAAAGGGGTACGGGTGCATGAAAATTTACCTCATTGCTCTTGTCATTCATACTCTGCTTGAGGTCATGCGATGATTTTCCGTAAAAAATATTGCATATTAATTGATATGATATCTATTAGTAACCACTGGCTAAGAAAATGCATGAACTGCCTCAGAACGAATTAAAAAATGTTCCATAGTAATAAAAACAGTAGTTTTTAGTGGTTTGAAAAACGGGTACCATATACGCATGTAAGCATATAAAATAAATACATAACAAAAACAAGAAAGTGAAAGTAAAGGAAAGCGATCAATATTCTCGTGGGCCTAAAAAAAAAATCCATTTCATCCAAGAAAAAAAAAAAATGTATCAGGCATCCTCATATTACCAAATGTCAAACCCTTGACAGTATCAGATGAAAAAAAAAAAAACTATACTAATCTATAACATTTATTCTCGATAATCCCAAACACTTAGAACGTCTGTGGCATGTGGTTCGACGCGAAAGCAAGTCATTTCTATTCATTGGGCAGACTGTAAGGGCTAGTAAATATCCAGAAGTGGCCGGGGGATGAAATCGGTAACGTCGGGCGGGTATTCCGGCTTGGTTGTGTCGAAGTTGCAGACGGACGCGTATATACGCACTGGTAAACGCACCTCTCACGTGTACACAAAGGTAAACACACGTAGACGTGCACTGCACTCAAACACACACACACACACACACACACACACACGCACACACGCACACACACACACACACATTCGCCACATACTTGCACGCAACATTTCATTTAACAGCAGTTAATGAATGCTATTTCCGCCGAATACACTAGCATAACGACCCAATTAACTACCTAAAGCTGTACCTTCTACTTGAATAATTAACTCTGGTCACGCGGTAGAAATATTTACCATACAGGGCAGCGGAAGGAGAGAAAAGGAAAAAAGAGAGAGGGAGAGGGAGAGGAAGAGAAAAGAAAAAAAGAGAGAGGGAGAGGGAGAGGGAGAGAAAAAGAAAAAGGAGAGAGGGAGAGGGAGAGGGAGAGAAAAGGAAAAAAGAGAGAGGGAGAGGGAGAGGGAGAGAAAAGGAAAAAAGAGAGAGGGAGAGGGAGAGGGAGAGGGAGAGGGAGAGGGAGAGGGAGAGGGAGAGGGAGAGGGAGAGGGAGAGGGAGAGGGAGAGGGAGAGGGAGAGGGAGAGGGAGAGAAAAGGAGAGTGGGAGAGGGAGGGAGATTGAGAAGGGCAGGGGGAGAGGGAGGGAGAAGGAGAAGGGCAGGGGGAGAGGAAGAGAGAGAAAGAGGGAGAGGGAGACGGAAAGAGAAAGATAAAGAGGGAGAGGGAGAAGGAGATGGGAGAGGGAGGGAAAAGGAGAGAGAAAGAGAGAGAGAGAGGGGGAGGGGAAAGGTGAGAGTGAGGGAGAGGGAGAAAGATGGAAAGAGGGAGAGGGAGAGGGAAAGATAGAGAGGGAGAAGGAGAGGGAAAAAGGAGAGAGGGAGAGGGAGGGAAAGAGGGAGAGGTTGAGGGAAAAAGAGAGGGAGAGTTGAGATAAAAGGTGAGTGAGTGAGTGAATGTGTGTGTGTGTGACAGAGAGAGAGAGAGAGAGAGAGAGGGAGAGAGAGAGAGAGAGAAAGAGAGAGAGAGAGAGAGAGAGAGAGAGAGAGAGAGAGAGAGAGAGAAAGAGAGAGAGAGAAAGATAGATAGAAAGAGAGAGAGAGAGAGAGAGAGAGAGAGAGAGAGAGAGAGAGAGAGAGAGAGAGAGAGAGAGAGCAAGAAAGGCAGAAAGAGAGAAAAATAAGAAAAGCAATTATAAAGAAAAAGCAAAAAAAAAAAAAAAAAAGAATCGGAAACAGCCCCCACCCCAAGATCGAGAATCATTGCGATTGCCTCTCCTCTCGCTCATCCAAATCTCGAAACCCCGACCTATCACACCTCCGCGCCAAAATGCCCAAACCATTAAGTTATTTTCGAATGTAATTAACTTCCTCGCATAAAAAAAATATCTTGGAAAACATGCTTCCCGACTGGAGGGGTTCCCTTTTCCTCCTCTCGGCACCATGGGGGTTTAAATAGTGAAAGTACGTAAAGATCATTCCCCCTTCTTCACTGCGGTGAATTTCGCCCTTCCGGTAAGGTCGCGAATGCCTCGTTGATCGCCCGAGAAGAAAGCCTCCTGCGTTGCATACGTGACCTTGTACGAGGTCAATATCTGGTTGCCAGCTGCACGACGCGAGACGCTGGCGAGACCCGCTTCTTGCGATTCTAACCTCGTCTAACCTCATATTACGGCGGGGAAGGAGAGGCAGAAGGAAAGAAAGAAGAAAGAGGGAAAGTAGGGGAAGAAGAAGAAGGAGAAAAAAGAAGGACATCGTCTTGACTTGATCTTAATTAAAGTTCTCTCGCTCGCCGGTAAAGGCGGGGGCGCGTAAATATTCCCCTCCCCCCCTCCTCCGTCCCTCCCTCCCCCGCGGAATGTGAAAGTGAAGTACATTATAAAAAAAAAAAAAGTGCGGTATCCCTTAAATATATTCTAAGGGCCAAACAAGATGCAAAAAATAAGAGGAGAGAGATAAAAAAAAAAAAAGGAAAAAAAGGATGAAAACATAAA